>NW_016107876.1:220090-225114 GCF_001604975.1 Cebus imitator | reverse complement strand
TCACCATGTTGACCAGGACGGTCTCGATCTCTTGACCTCGTGATCCACCCGCCTCGGCCTCCCAAAGTGCTGGGATTACAGGCTTGAGCCACCGCGCCCGGCCCTACATTTAATGTTAATACTGTTATGTGTGAATTTGGTCCTGCCATTTTGTTACTGGTTGTTTGTTTTTCCCTTTGGTTGGCATTAATTTCTTCATTGCGTCATTGGTCTTTACCATTTGGTTCCTTTTTGCAGTGGCTGGTACTGGTTTTTCCTTTTTATGTCTAGCACTTCCTTCAGGAGCTCCTGTAGGGCAGTTCTGGTAGTGATGAAATCTTTCAGCAATTAATTGTCCATAATGGATTTTATTTCTCCTTCACTTATGAAGCTTAGTTTGGCTGGATATGAAATTCTGGGTTGAAAGTTCTTTTCTTTAAGGATGTTGAATATTGGTCCCCACTCTCTTCTGGCTTGCAGGTTTTCTGCCAAGAGGTCTGCTGTGAGTCTAATGTGCTTCCCTTTGTGGGTGACCTGACCTTTCTTTCTGTCTGCCCTTAGGATTTTTTCCTTTATTTCAGCCCTAGTGAATCTGACGATTATGTGCCTTGAGGTTGTTCTTCTTGAGGAGTATAATTGTGGTGTTCTCTGTATGTTCTGTGTTTGAATGTTGGCCCCCTTGCTAGGTTGGGAAAGTTCTCCTGGATAATATCCTGAAGAGTGTTTTCCAGCTTGGATTCATTCTCCCCCTCATCTTCCAGTACACTCATCAAGCACAGATTAGGTCTTTTCACATAATCCCATATTTCTTGGAGGCTTTGTTTATTCCTTTTCACTCTTTGTTCTCTTTTCTTGCCTTCTTGCTTTATTTTATTGAGTTAATCTTCAATCTCCGATATCCTTTTTTCTGCCTGATCTATTTGGCTATTGAAAATTGTGTATGCTTCACCAAGTTCTTGTGCTGTGTTTTTCAGCTTCATAAAGTTGTTTTTGGTTCTCTAAGCTGGTTATTCTAGTTAGCATTTCATCTAACCTTTTTTCAAGGTTTTTAGTTTCTCTGCACGGGATTAGAACATGTCTCTTTAACTCAGAGACGTTTGTTATTACCCACCTTCTGAAGGCTGCTTCTGTCAGTTCATCAAATTTGTTCTCTATCCAGCTTTGTTCCCTTGCTGCTGAGGAGTTGTGATCTCATGGTGGGGGAGAGGCATTCTGGTTTTTTGATGGTTTCTTTCTTCTTGAGCTGGTTTCTTTCCATCTTGTTGGATTTATATAGCTTTGATCTCAGGTAGCTGCATGGGTGGAGGTCTTTCCTTTGTCTGCCTGCAGAGGCATTGCTGGGCTGCCACGGATTCAGTAGAGCTGCTGCGTATTTTTTCTACTTCTTTTTTTTTTACTCAGGAAAATTAGGCCAGCTTCTGCAATGGTGGCTGCCATTCCCCCTCCCAAGCTCTATCATTCCTGGTCACTCTCTAACTGATGTTCTGAGTGTGAAACTCTGAAATGAGAGTCTTTTAGCTTGCTAGGCTTTGTGCGGGGTAGACCCATCCTGCCGTATGGCTTGTTTCCTTGCTTTCAGTTCCTCTTCTTTCTGGGGGGGGGGGGTGGGTAGCTCTCTCCAGCCAGATTTCTGGCTTTCTCGGCGTCAGCCAGTGCTTCTACCTAGATCTGTGCTGAAAGCCCTGGCACTGGCTGAAGTTGCTGTTCTGCCCTGTTCAGGCAGCTTGCTGAGGCTATTCAGTCTCTTGAAGATCTCCTGTTCTATGGGTTGTAGAGGGCTTGGGTGGAGCGCTGTAACCATATCGAAGTCCCAGAGGATGAGATTCCCTGGTCTCTGGTCAATTGCTCACACCTCCTGTGTGGGGCAGTGCCCTGCCTTGCCTCAATTTGCCCTATTAGGTTTATACACACTGTCTAACCAGACACATAAAATGAACTTGGTACCTCGTTAGGAATTGTGGAGACCTCTCAGCTTCTTCATCTCTCTCCCTGGGAGCTATGTTCCAGAGCTGCATCTTATTCGGCCATCTTGGTACTCCCCCAGTTTTCTTTATTTTTCATGTGACTTTGTCTGGTTTTGGCATCAGACAAATTCTGGTCTCATAGAATGAGTTTGGATATTTTCCCTTCTCTTCTGCTCCTCAGAATAGTTTGAGTAGGGTTGGTATTAGATTTTCTTTAAATATTTGGTAGAATTCAGCAATGAAGCCATTGGGTCCCAGGCTTTTATTTACTGGGAGACTAATTACAGCTTCAATCTCATTACTTGTTATTGGTCTGTTCAGGTTTTGAATTTCTTTATGGTTTGATCTTGGTAAGTCGTATGCATCTAGTAATTTATCCATTTACTCTAGATTTTCCAATTTATTGGCATATAGATGCTCATAGTGGCCACTAATGATCCTTATAATTTCAGTAGCATCAGTTGTAATGTCTACTTTTTTATGTCTGATTTGATACATATGGATTTTCTACCTTTTTTCTTCACTAGTCTGGCTAAGTGTTTTTCAACTTTGCTTATCTTTTCAAAAAAGTGATTATTTCATTGATTTTGTTATTGTTCTCTTCACTACAATTTTACTTATTTTTGCTCTGATAACTATTATTTCTTTTCTTCTACCAGGTTCAGGTTCTCTTTACTCTTGCTTTTCTAGTTCCTTAAGAAGTTTCATTATTTTTTTCTTATGCCTCTTCTGATTATGTATTTTCAAATAGCTTGTCTTCATCTCAGAAATTCTTTCTTCTGCTTGATCAGTTCTGTTATTAAGAGACTCTGATGCATTATTCAGTATATCAATGGCATTTTTCAAGTTTAGAATTTTTGCTTGATTATTTTTAATTATTTCAATCTCTTTGTTAAATTTATCTGATAGAATTATGGGTTCCTTCTCTGTGTTTTCTTTGATTTCTTTGACTTTTCTGAAAACAGCTGTTTTGAATTATCTGTCTGAAAGCTCACATACCTGTTTCTCCAGGATTTGTCCATGGTGTATTATTTAGTTCATTTTTGTTAGATAATGTTTTTCTGGATGATCTTGAATCTTATTGATGTTTCTCAGTGTAGTCTTCACTGTCTGTGCTTCTTCATTCCTGTCTCTCTTATGAAGGCTTTCCAGGTATTGAAATTTACTTGGGCCTCAAGCCCAAAAATGCTGTGATTTTGCAGACTCATAGAAGTACCACCTTGGTGATATTAGATAAGATCTGGAAGGATTCTGTGCATTACCAGGCAGATATTCTTGTCCTTTTCCTTTGCTTTCTCACAAACAAATAGAGTATTTTTCTCTGTGCTGAGCTGCTTGCAACATGGGGTGTGGTGATGCAAACACTCCTGTGACTATCACCACCTGGACAATACTAGGTCAGACCTGAAGCAAGCAGAGTACTAGGTCTCATCCAAGGCCAATTATAACTAGTATTTGGTTTCAACCTATGTTCACTCAAGGCCCTAGGTCTCTATGATAAGCATGTTTCAAAGTCTGTCAGGTTTGTGTCTTCCCCACAAATTACCAGCCACAAATCAGGACAGTGATGTCCCCCAGGTCCTAGAACATCCAGAGATACTGTCTGGGAGCCAGGGATTGGATTCAAAAATCTTAGAAATTTTCCTGATGTTCTATTCTATGGTGACTAAGTTGGTACTCAAAGAACAATACAAAGTCCTTCCCACTCTTTCCTCCCCTTTCCTCCAAAGGAGACTTTCCCCATGGCTACTACCACCATGAGCCCACAGTGGGTTCTGTGAAAACACTGTTGACGTTCACTTAAAGCCAAAGGCTTTTCAGTCAGCTTGTGGTGAATCGTGCCCAGTCTAAGACTCATTTTTTGGCAGATCCAAGATGGCTGAATAGGAACAGCTCTGGAGTGCAGTTCCAGTGAGAACAACACAGATGGTGAATGATCACATTTCCAAACGAGTTATTACTGCCCACAGACCAGGAGATTCCTGGACTGAAAAGCACCATGAGTCTCCAGCATGACTGTTTCAGCCGGCTCATTAAGTCTCTGCACAAAAACTCACAGAAATCTGGATAGCCATTTCAACTGGTGCCTGGAATGCCTGGGACAGAATCACCCATTCAACTGAAAAAAGGGGGCTAAAACAGGGAGCCAGGTGATCTGGCTTGGTGGGTTCCACCCCCAAAAAGACCAGCAACCTGAAATACTCTGGATTGAGAGTTTCACAGCAAGCACAGCTGGACCCAGGATGGTCCAGCTCTACTGGGGAAGGGCATCTGCCACTACCAAGGCAGTCTGCCATTACAAAGGCAGTCCGAAATTACCAAGGCAATCTGCCATTACTGAGGCAGTCCACCATTACAGAGGCAGTCCGCCATTACCGAGGCAGACCACCATTACTGAAGCAATTCTAACTATACTTCTATAAGCAAAACCACAAGGAAGTTCACACAGCAGCTGGGCAGTGCCCATGGCAGATCAGCAACACCTCTGCTGGCAGACTGTGCCTAGGCTACCTCTTAGCTGGGCAGGGCATCTCTGAATAAAGGCAGCAGCATGTTGGAAACTTATAAATAAAGCCCCACCTTCCCAGGAAAGAGCACCTGGAAAAAAAAGGCGGTTATGAGTTCTGCCACAGCAGACTTAAAGGTATGTGCCCAGCAGCTCTAAATGAAACAATGGAGCTCACAGCTCAGCACTTGAGCTCCTATGAGGGTCAGATTGTCTCCTCAAGCAGCTCCGTGACCCCCGTATATCCAAAGAGAAACCTTATAAAGGAGAGCTCAGGCTGATATCTAGTGGGTATCCTTTTGGGATGAAGATAACAGAAGAAACTGGCAGAAACCCTTACTGTTCTGCAGCCACTGCAGGTGATTCCCCGGAAAACAGGGTCTGGAGTGGACCTCCAGCAGTCCTACAGCAGAAGGGCCTGACTGTTAGAAGGAAAACTAAAAAACAGAAAGAAATAACTTCATCATCAACAAAAAGGACGTCCACTCAGAAACCCCATCCTAACGTCACCAACTACAAAGACCACAAGTAGATAAATCCACAAAGATTGGAAGAAACCGGTGCAAAAACAATGA
>NW_016107876.1:216442-219845 GCF_001604975.1 Cebus imitator | reverse complement strand
AAGATCAACACAATGAAATAAAATGAGAAGGCAAGATTAGAGAAAAAAAGAGTGAAAATAAATGAACAAAGCCTCCAAGAAATATGCGATTATGTGAAAAGATCTAATCTACATTTGATAGGTGTACCTGAATGTGATGGAGAGAATGAATCCAAGCTGGAAAACATTCTTCAGGATATTTTCCAGGAGAACGTCCTCAACCTAGCAAGGCAGGCCAATATTCAAGTCCAGGAAATACAGAGAACACCACAAAGATATTCCTCAAAAGAGCAACCCCAAGGCACATAATCATCAGTTTCACCAGGGTTGAAATGAAGGAAAAAATGCTAAGTGCAGCCAGAGAAAAAGGTCATGTTATCAATAAAGGGAAGCACATCAGACTCACAGGAGATGTCTCCACAGAAATCCTACAAGCCAGAAGAGAGTGGGGGCCAATATTCGACATCCATAAAGAAAAGAAGTTTCAACCTAGAATTTCATATCCAGCCAAAATAAGCTTCATAAGTGAAGGAGAAAGAAAATCCTTTATGTACAAGCAATTGCTGAGAGATTTCCTCACCACCAGGCCTGTCTTACAAGAGCTCCTGAAAGAAGCAGTAAACATAGAAAGTAACAACCAGTACCAGCCACTCCAAATATGCGCCAAATGGTAAAGACCATCTATACAATGAAGAAAATGCACCAACTAATGGGCAAAACAACTAGCTAGCATCAAAATGGCAGGATCAAATTCACACATAACAATATTAAAAGAGACAAGGAAGGACATTACATCATGGTAAAAGGATCAATGCAACAAGAAGAGCTAATGATCCTAAATATATATGCACACAATACAGGAGCACCCAGATACATAAAGCAAGTTCTTGACGATCTACAAAGACACTTACACTCCCACACAATAATACTGGGAGACTTTAACACTCTGCTGTTAGTATTAGACAGATCAAAGAGACAGCAAATTAACAAGCATATCCAGGACTTGAACTCCTTGAACTCAGGTCTGGACCAAGCAAACCTAATAGATATCTACAGAACTCTCCACCCCAAATTCTCAGAATATACATTCTCAGCACCGTATTGCACCTACTCTAAAATTAATCACATAATTGGAAGTAAATTACTCCTCAGCAAATGCAAAAGAACGGAAATCATAACAGTCCCTCAGACCACAGTGCAATCTAAATTAGAACTCAGGATTAAGAAACTAACTCAGAGCCGCATAACTTCATGGAAACTGAACAACTGGCACTTGAAAGTTGACTGGATAAACAATGAAATGAACGCAGAAATAAAGATATTCTTCAAAACCAGTGAGAATGAAGATACAAAATACATTCAATCTCTGGGACACATTCAAAGCAGTGTCTAGAGAAAAATTTATAGCAATAATTGCCCACACGAGAAGTGAGGAAAGATCTAAAATTGACACCCTATCATCAAAATTGAAAGAGCTAGAGGAGCAAGATCAAAAAAACTCAAAAGCTAGCAGAAGAAAAGAAATAACTAAGATCAGAGCAGAAATGAAGGAGATACAGACACACACACAAAAAAACCTTCAAAAAGTCAACACATCAAGGAGCTGGTTTTTTAAAGATCAAAAAAATAGACCACTAGCCAGACTAATAAAAAGAAAAACAGAATAATCAAATAGATGCAGTAAAAAACTATAAAGGGGATATCACCAGAGATTCCACAGAAATACAAACCACCATCAGAGATTACTACAAACAACTCTATGCATACAAACCAATAAACCTGGAAGAAATGGATAAATCCCTGGACACTTGCACCCTCCTAAGCCCAAACCAGGAAGAAGTTGAAACTCTGAATAGACCAATAACAAAGGCTGAAGTTGAGGCAGCAATTAATAACCTACCAACCAAAAAAAAAAGCCCAGGTCCAGATGGGTTCACAGCCGAATTCTACCAGATACACAAACAGGAGCTGGTACCACTCCTTTTGAAACTATTCCAAACAATCCAAAAAGAGGAATCCTTCCCAAATCATTTTATGAGACCAACATCATCCTGACACCAAAACTCAGCAGAGACTCAACACAAAAGGAGAACATCTGGCCAATATCCATGATAAACATAGATGCAAAATCTTCAATACAATATTGGCAAACCAATTGCAACCACAGATCAAAAAGCTTATCCATCACGATGAAGTAGGCTTCGTTCCAGGGATACAATGCTGGTTCAACATATGGAAGTTTATAAACGTAATGCACCACATAACCAGAACGAAAGACAAAAACCACATGATTATCTCAATAGATGCAGAGAAGGCCTTTGACAAAATTCAACAGTCCTTTGTGCTAAACCTCTCAATAAACTAGGTGTCTACGGAACATATCTCAAAATAATAAAAGCTATTTACAACAAAACCACAGCCAATATCATACTGAATGGGCAATAATCGGAAGCATTCCCTTTGAAATCTGGCACTAGACAAGGATGCTCTCTCTCACCACTCCTATTCAATATAGTACTGGAAGTTCTAGCCAGTGCAATCAGGCAATAAAAAGAAATAAAGGGTATTCAAATAGGAAAGGAGGAAGTCAAATTGTCTCTATTTGCAGACGACATGATTGTATATCTAGAAGACCCCATCGTCTCAGCCCCAAATCTCCTGAAGCTGATAAACAACTTCAGCAGTCTCAGGATACAAAAACAATGTGCAAAAATCACAAGCATTCCTATACACCAATAACAGGCTTAAAGGGAGCTAAATCAAGAATGGACTGCCATTCACAATTGCTACAAAGAGAATAAAATACCTAGGAATACAACTAACAAAGAACATAAAGAATCTCTTCAAGGAGAACTACAAACCACTGCTCAACGAAATAAGAGAGGACACAAACAGATGGAGAAACATTCCATGTTCATGGTTAGGAAGAATCAACATCGTGAAAATGGCCATACTGCCCAAAATAATTTACAGATTCAACGTTATCTCCATCAAGCTACCAATGACCTTCTTCACAGAACTGGAAAAAAACACCTTAAACTTCACATGGAACCAAAAGAGAGCCCACATAGACAAGTTAATTGTAAGCAAAAAGAACAAAGTGGGAGGCATCACACTACTGGGCTTCAAACTATACTACGAGGCTACAGTAATCAAAACAGCATGGTACTGGTACCAAAACAGAGATATAGACCAATGGAAAAGAACAGAGGCCTCGGAGGCAACACAACACATCTACAACCATCTGATCTTTGACAAGCCAGACAAAAACAAGCAATAGAGAAAGGATTCCCTGTTTAATAAATGGTGTTGGGAAAACTGGCTAACCATGTGCAGAAAGCAGAAACTGGACCCCTTCCTGACACCTTACACTAAAATTAACTCCAGATGGATTAACAACTTAAACATAAGACCTAACACCATA
>NW_016107876.1:209385-215342 GCF_001604975.1 Cebus imitator | reverse complement strand
CAGCAAATCACACTGCCATGTGTGTACCTATGCAACAATCTTGCATGTTCTTCACATGTACCCCAAAACCTTAAATGCAATAAAATAATAAAATAGAAAAAAATATATCTCTAGTCAATATCAATGTCCTGTTCAGAAGCATTCAGTGGCCTTCTACACCCCAGGACCTTAGTCTTACAACTAGAGGACTTCACAACCTGGTCCCAAACCACTTTTCAGTCTTGCCTCATACTACTCCCTCTCATCTTGTACACTACCCATTCTAAACTAAAATATTCAATTCTTTCCACACATCCTCCAAACTTGTTCCTCCATGACTTTACTTAGGCTTTTCTCTCTGCCTCATATCTCATGCCTACCTCTCCATCCCTGTTTTTACATGTCCAAAGTGTACTATTTTTTATGAGACAACTCTATTGTCACCGTCCACCTAATGTGCTCTCTCTCTCCCACTCTTATTCCTTCCCTCCCTCTTTCTCTCTCTCTCTCATTAGGAATTCCAGGGCATTTTTGCCATATTTCTTTTACAAAACTTAGTCTTTATTCTTTGCATTATGTGGCTCTCCATAAATGTGCCTTATAAAACTTCTTTGAGGACAAGATTAAAAGGAATTCATCACTGAAAATCCCACAGCATAGTTCAGCATAGTGGAACATGGTAGCTTTCAGAAACTATTGGTGAAATAGATGAAACATGCTTACTGACTGTGTTCTAATCCAGCAGTTTTAAAACTTTTACTTTAGATGCAGATCAATTATGCACCTGAAATCTTACGTGCAAAACAAGTGTATAAAACGGATAAATCCTCTGGATGAAGCTGAGGTGGTCGTGGGCCTTATCCACTGCCTCCCTCTTCTTAATCTACATAGCAGCTTCTGAAGCATCTATGCAGAATTTCCATCATTCATTTGAATGCAGTTTGAGAAACAGGTCTGATTCATGATAAGCTTTATTGTTTTACACACAAATCCAGACTTGTAGGTCCCACTGCATGTGATATGAAAGGAGCTAGAATTGCCTCAGACCAAAAATCAATCTCAAAAACAATCCCTCAGTGAGCTTCCTTATTACCTGATATTCTCACCTTCAAGTTTTTCCAAAAATCACCTTCAAAAATACGAATGTTACTGTAAATCCCTTTAGCAAATTAACTGTGTTTGCTACCTCAAATAATGGAATCTCCATTCACAAATTGTACAAGCTCAAAACCTACTCCATTCTCTCATCCCTTATAACCAATCAATTAGCAAATTCTTTTGATTCTACCTTCTGAATACCTCTCAAATATGTATTTGTTTTTACCTGCCCACGATAATAGCCTTAATTGAGATCGCCACTAGCTCTTGCCTAATTACTGCATTGGGAGCTTCCCGATTTGTCTCTGTGATTCCACTTATGACATTTTCCATTTCATCCTACACAATATAGTAGAAGGAATACTTCTAAAACATAAATCTGATGATTGTCTTAAAATGCATCAATGCCTTACTATAATAAATGTAGCTTCCAAACTTCCTAACATAGCCTACAAGGCCCTATATAATCTGGCCCCTGTCTCTCAAGTCCCATCTGTTGACACTGCCCTCTTCATACTCTTTATCCCAATCACATGAAAATACTTTTAATTTCTGAGATGTGCCACAATTATATTTTTAACTTATAGGCTTTCACGTACACTAGTTCCTTATCCTAAATACTCTCTCCTCTTCTCTCCAGATCTCAGTCTTTTACCACTGGCTTATCTGTAACTCTCCCTTTAGGTCAGAAGTTAAGTATCAATTATTTCAAGAAGACTTTCTTTATATAAATCCTCTCATCCTGCCTGACATTGAATAGATGATTCCCCTGCTTTCTGCCATAACACCCATACTTGCATGCTGACATCATTTAACTCACTGGCTTATAGTTTTTTATTTTCATTTCTTCAGCTTCTACCTGAAGGTAAACTCTATGAAAGCAGAGGCCATATCTCTCTTTTTCACAGTTCTAATTCTGGTTAAAATAAAAGTACAAGGGTATGCTTCTGGCATGTAGTAGTTGCATAATAATCTTTTGTTGGCCAGATAAAGGAACTAACAGAAGTTTTTTTATGATAGAAACCAAAAACATAGAACTTGATGTACATGGCAGAAAATGGGTCTCAGGTACTACATGAAGTGTGATAACCTGAGGCCATGAAAGCTGGTTTCTTCAAATTAACCATCTCCCTGTATTACTTAAGGTTGTTTCTTTACTAGTAGACTGTTAGAACCAAAGGAACAAAGACCCCTTTATGACATACAGCAATTCACTTGAAGAACTGGAGATGGCAATTACCTACTGTTAACCAGTGTTTCATGTCACTCCCTTTAACCCTCTTCATGTGAAGGATACTTGAATCTCACTCTGAGAGCTAGTTGATGATAGATGCAGACAAACAACTACTTAGGTCTTTTTTCCTGCCTCAGATAACTTTTCCATTCCTCTTTTTCTCCTCCCCAGAGCTTCTTTCATCTTGAATAGGTACCCAACACTCTATGCTCTATACTTTATTCTGTTTACCTAAGCCTATAACCTAGTCAAGATGTGAATATAGGCCATTTAAATATTAACATAAATAAAAATAACATCTCACATTGTATTGAGCAGATACAATGAATGAGGCACTATAGCAAGTGCTTAGCATGTGAAAACTTGCTCAATTCTCAATAAGCCTATCAGGAAGTTACTATTATCCCTTTTTTACAGAGGAGATAAACTGGACTTAGAAAGATTAAGAACTTTTCTAAATCCACATATCTAATAAGGCAGATCTGAGGTTTTAATTCAGGTTTATTTGACTCCAGGGTTTTAAAAAGAAAATACTGTCTTCCACATAAGTTTATTTTCATGTTGCCCAGATCTAGAGATATGCTTGTGTGATTGTTCTCGACATCCTGAATAAAACAAGAGGGCTTCATAGAATAAGAAGCAAGTTTAGGAAGAGCAGGAGAACCTTTTTGGAAATACAGACCATATATAGCATATGTGCAGATCCTGCCCTAAAGATGACTTAAGAACTTCTAGCCTAAGTCTGGGGCAATGAGAGAGAGCATAAGTGAAACACAGAAATTCACTGAGTATAAGGGCTTCCCAGGTGAGTAAAGAATACATGATGTGGGCACAGGGAAGAGATTTATGCAGTGGTCTTGGTCAATTAACCCACAAATCTCTAATGTTAAATCTGTTTAGTGCCAGATGCTGGGGTGAACACAGAAGGTAAGAACCATCCCTGGTTACAATAATTGCATTGAGAAGGTATCACTAATGGGGGAAAGCTATTAACAAGTACCTCTGGAGTTCTGATGATGTTTTTGAAGTTTCATTGAGCAGGGGAAGATGTAAGCAACACTGGAGTGTGGATTAGACTTCCTTAAGAAGGCAGGGTCTGACTTAAGTCTTGAAGACTGAATTGGGCTGGGTTGAAGAAAGAATTAATGAAGGAGTACAGGGAATATGAGAACATTTGAGGGGGAATGAAAAAAGTTAAAGAAACTACCAGAAGTAAGGCTAGGGGAAATGATGAGGAAGGCTGGAGCTGCAAGCCAGCGCTTGTTGGGAAACAGTAGCAAAAGGCCAGAATTTCTTGCTGTGTTCCCACACTTTTTGACTCAGCTCATTCTCCCATCTTTTCAGATCCCCTTATTTGTCCTCTGGGCTCTGAAAAGCAT
This sequence comes from Cebus imitator, assembly GCF_001604975.1. Taxonomy (NCBI): domain Eukaryota; kingdom Metazoa; phylum Chordata; class Mammalia; order Primates; family Cebidae; genus Cebus; species Cebus imitator. The sequence continues at coordinate 211,652 of NW_016107876.1, read as the reverse complement.
CAGCAGACAAGGTTGGAAAATCCATTAGTATGCTGTATAAACGTACTGCTATCCACATAAAAGACTCAGGGCAGAAACAATGAATGAACTCTCATGTCTTCTAAAGAAGAACAGCCCACACCACACCAGCAGCCTACATGTGGTCCCAGCCAGCACCAAGGCATATGCAATTTTTCAATTCCAAAGCAATAAGAGACTTTCTCACAAAGGACTCTATTCAGGAGATGTTTTATGATGTTTCTAGGTAATAGGAAACTATGCCCAAGGTGAGCAAGCTTACTTGAGATAGCATAATATGGAGTGAAGAGTAGCAGTTTATTGACAAGAGAAAGGGAACCAATAATTACTGAGTGCCTAATCTAGGCCAGCTTCCATGTGCCTAATCTAGGCCAGCTACCTTTACAACCATCACCTTGTTAATCTATCATAACATTGTGAGAAAGATACTATTCTGATTTTATTACTTGATCAAATAAAAGCTGAGAGAGATTGAAAAACCTACCTAAGATAAAATCCCTGGTAAGTTATAAATCAGAGATTAGATTTGAATTTGAGTCTATTTGGTGAAGGATATTACAGCAATCAATTCATAGTGCATTGTTCTGAACTATTCTGCTTTTATATCTGAAAGTTCTGAAAATTCCATCAATCCCAGATAAACTGGGAGGGTTGGTTACCCTATGAGAGATATAATATTATTTACTAACTCTGACAAAGTCACATAACTTCTGTAAACCTCAGTTTTTTCCTATATGAAATACTGACAGCAACACCTGCCCTATGTAACTAAACAAGACTGTTGTGAAAATCCAGTGGATAATGAATGTGAAAGGCATTTGAGAATTATAAAGAACTAGACAAATAAAAGGAATCGATATTCTTTTTTCTTTACTTTCATCAGATATGATTAAAAACAACTGTTAAAATTTTAAAAAGAGGATTCTGAACACATGTGCATGTGAGCATGTGCACACACACACACATACACACACAACATAGAATATCCCTTCTCCCTTTAAAATGTTGGCATTATGAACTAATAATATCCAGTTTACAACCTTGGATGTTGGACTAGGTTTTGCCTTAGCAACTTGTCAGAGTAACTAGTTAATAATTCAGTTTCTCAGCTGCCAAGGAAAAGCTCAATTTGTTGACTAGTAATGAGAGTAAGAATAAGACAAACTTTTAAGTTTCTTGGGGTGAGATTTATTTCCTCTTCACCATGGTATCTGATGTATGCACAATACCTGTCACATAATAGAAGTGCAATCAATATAGAGTGGTTGTGAATGAATGGATGAATGTGTGAATGTATGGATGAGTGAGTGACATGCCTGCCTATATGTACATAGTGCATACCATTGTTTAAAAGCAAGTCTTTGCATGAGAATAAAAAAGGATGGCTACATACAAGTCCTGCACCTGCTAATAAAGTTTTGGTCAACAGTGGACTACATATATGATGGTGGTCTTATAAAATCATAATGGAGCTGAAAAATGTCTATTGCCTAGTGACATAATAATCATTGTAACATCATAGTACAAATGATGTTTTTTAGTTCACTATAATCTAAGTGTACGGTGTTGATAAAGTCTACAATAGTGTACAATAATGTCCCTAGGACTTCATATTCAATCACCACTCACTGACTCACCCAGAGCAATTTCCAGCCCTGCAAGTTTTATTCATAGTAAGTTTCCTGTACAGATGTGTCATTTTTAATCTTTTATACCATATGTTTGTAGTAGCTTTTCAATACATATTTTTAGATACACAAATATTTACCATTGTGTTACAATTGCCTACAGTAGTCAGTAGTGACATGCTGTACAGGTTTGTCACCTAGGAGCAATAGGCTATCCCATATAGCCTAGGTGTATAGTATACTATACCATCTAGGTTTGTGTAAATATACTTTATGATGTTAGCATAATGATGTAACCACCTAATGACACATTTTTTAGAACATTTTCTATCACTAAGTGGCACATGACTGTGTTTAGATTTGAGGAATTATAGGTATGTTGCTTACCCTAAAATATGCACTCTTCCCATCCATGCCACCCCTACCCTAGTTCTGTCATGATGCATAAACATTCCAGATTTATTGCTTTGTACATAAGAGTTACATACATTTTCTGGAGTCCTATAATCAAATTCAATTTTTTTCAACATCTTGCAATGGATTCATGCCAGTAAGCAAGAATAATTAGATTACATAATTACTTAGGTGTTAGGTCACATTATAAATTGTTTTTTGGTTTTT
>NW_016107876.1:158929-209375 GCF_001604975.1 Cebus imitator | reverse complement strand
TTGCTGTCATACATCTCCTGACACAATTATATTCACATAATGGAATCTTAAATATTGTACAGACTTAGTTTTAAAATACCCCCAGAGTAACTTAATTTATTTTCTTATAGAGAGGAAATTAAAACCCAAAGAAGGAAAATGACTTAATCATAAATCCCAGTAATTCTAAAAAAGTCATAATGTGGGTACAAAGACTGCATGTTCTTGAATATCAAATAAAGATGATTTATTATTACTATTATTACCATTTTTACTAGTAAAAAACAAATTTAGAATGAAAACTAAGTTCTTTTGACACCTTGTTCTGTGTTTCAGGCATTATATCCCATGGACGCTCACTCTTCACATATAAATGGACAAGATCCCTGGAAGAACAAGGGTTGGGGTGAGGTTAAACACTTCCCCATTAAGCTTAATTGTCATGATCTTCATTCCAAAATAAACTATAAATGTAGGCAACTAATAGGCCATGAAATAATCCTGTTTCTCAGATCACTTCCATCCTCTACAAGATTCAGGCCTCACCCATCCCCTACAAGACGTAGAGATTTTTTTTTCTTTTTCTCTGAAGGTAATCATGAGGCATCTATCTTCTACAAGGTGCAGGCCTCACCTATTCCCAACAATACCTAGAGATAGGTTTTTGTTCTTTTTCTCTGAAGGTAAACATGAGGTTTGTTAGCCAAAATGTATCAAACTTTCATATTACTTGGGGCAGCCAGGAAATGTAACAGAAAATGGATCAGAAAAGATACTGGTGTATTAAAGAGCACTGATCCAGTCTAAAGCAGCAGCTCCTTCTCAGTCTTCATGGACTATTGCCATGTTAGAATGTGGACCAGTGTTGCAAGCTAACAATATTCCAAGAGAAAGAAGAAATCTCATTCTCTACGTGTGTAAAATATTTAATTTTTCATTTTTAAAATATTTTAATTTTTATTTTAGGGTCACGGGTACATGTGCATGTTTGTTATATAGGTAAACTCGTGTCACAGAGGTTTGTTGTACAGATTTTTTTCGTCACACAGGTACTAAGCCTAGTGCCTAATAGTCGTTTTTCTGATCCTCTCCCGCCTTTCACTCTTCACACTCAAGTAGTTCCCAGTATTAATTGTTCCTCTCTTTCTGTCAATGTGTTCTCATCATTTAACTTCCACTTTGAAGTGAGATTATGTGGTATTTGGTTTTCTGTTCCTGCATTAGTTTGCTAAAGAAAATGACTTCCAGCTTTATCCATGTTCCTGAAAAGGACATAATTTCTTTCTTTTGTACAGCTGCATAGTATCCCATGGTGCATATGTATCACATTTTCTTGATCTAATCTATCATTAATGGGTATATAATTGCTGATTGCATGTAATTGCTACTGTGAATAGTGTTTTAATGATACAATGATTTATATACCTTTGGATAAGTACCCAATAATGGAATTGCTGGGTCGAATGGTAGCTCTGTTGTGAGGTTTTTGAGGAACTGCCACACTGCTTTCCACAAAGGTTTAACTAAATTACACTTCCATCAATAATGTATAAGTGTTTCTTTTCTCCACAACCTCACCAGCATCTTTTATTTTTTGGCTTTTTAATAATAGCCATTTGGACTGGTGTGAGATGATATCTGGTTTTGATTTACATATCTCTAATAATTAATGATATTGAACATTTTCCATATGCTTACTGGCATCAAGTATGTCTTTGGAAAAGTGTCTGTTAATGTCTTGTGCATTTTGTAATTGGTTGTTTTCTGCTTGTACATTTAAGTTTCTTATAGATTCCAGATATTAGACCTTTGTGAGAGGTATAGTTTGCAAATATTTTCTTCTATTCTGTAGGTTGTCTATTTACTCTGTTGATAGTTTCTTTTCCTGTGCAGCTCTTAAGTTTAATTAAATCCAATTTTTCAACTTCTGTTTTCCTTGCAATTGATTTTAGTGTTCAGCAGAAAATTCTTGCCAGTTCCTCTGTCCAAAACGGTATTTCCAGATTATCTTTTAGGATTTTTATGGCTTTAGGTTTTACATTTAGGAATTTAATCCATCTTGAGTTAATTTTTACATATGACGTTAGGAAGAGGTCCAGCTTTAGTCTTCTGCCTATGGCTAGCTAGTTATCACATCACCATTTATTAAATAGGGAGGCCTTTCCTCGTTGCTTGATTTTATCAGCTTTGTCACAGATCAGATAGTCGTAAGTGTGTAACTTTACTTCTGGGCTCTCCACTCTGTTTCATTGGTCTATATGTCTGTTTTTGTACCAGTACCATGCTGTTTTGGTTACTGTAGCCCTATGGCATAGTTTGAAGTTGGGCAGTGAGATTCTTCCAGCTGTATTCTCTAAACTTAGTATTGCCTTTGCTATTCAAGCTCTTTTTTGATTCCACATGAACTTTATAAGGGTTTTTTCTAGTTCTGTGTAGAATGTAATTGGTAGTTTAATAGGAATAACATTGAAACTATAAATTGCTTTGGACAGTATGGCCATTTTAAAGATACTGATTCTTCCTATCCAAGAGAATGACATTTTCTTCTATTTGTTTGTATCATCTCTGATTTCTCTGAGCAGAGCTTTGTAATTTTCATTGTAGAAATCTTTCATCTCTCTGTTTAGCGGTATTCCTAGACATTTCATTCTTTGTTGCTATTGTGAATGATATTGCATTTCTGATTTCTCTGTTGTCTTAGATCCTGTTAGCACATAGAAATGCTACTGAGTTTTGTATATTGATTTTGTATCCCAAAACTTTGTTCAAGGAGCTTTTGGGCCAAGACTATGGCATTTTTCTAGATATAGAATCATGTTGTCTATAAACAGGAATAGTGTGACTTTCTCTCTTCTTACTTGGATGTCTTTTATTTCTTTCTCTTTCTCTTTCTTGATTGCTCTGGCCAGGACTTCCAATACTATGTTAGGAGTGGTGAGAATGAGCATACTTGTCTTGTTATCATTTTCAAGGGGAATGCTTTCAGCTTTTGCCCATTCAGTATGATGTTGGCTGTGGGTTTGTCATAAATGACTCTTATTATTTTGAGGTGAATTTCTTCAATATCTAGTTTGTTTATGACTTTTAACATTAGGGGATATTGAACTTTATCAAAAGCATTTTTTTTAATTTCTAAAGATGATCATGTCCTTTTTTGTTTTTAGTTCTGTTTATGTAATGAATCACATTTATTGATTTACATATATTAAAACAAACTTGCATACCAGAGATAAAGCATGCTTGATCATGGGTGAATTAGCTTTTTGATGTGCTATGGATTTTGATTTATTGGTATTTTGTTGCAGAATTTTGCATCGATGTTTGTCAAGGATATTTGCTTGACATTTTCATTTTTTGTTATGTTTCCACCAGGTTTTGGCATCAGGATGATGCTAGTCTTATAAAATGAGCTGAGAATGAGTCCCTCATTTTCATTTTTTTTTAATAGCTTCAGTAGCAATGTTACCAGTTCTTCTTTGTACATGTGGTAGAATTTTGGATATGAATCTGTCTGGTTATGGGCTTTTTTGTTGGTGGTGGTGGTGGCCTGTTTATTGCTAATTCAATTTCAGAGCTTGTTATTGGTCTGTTCATGGAATCAATTTATTTCTGGTTCAGTTTTGGGAAGATGTATATATCCGGAAATGTACCCATTTCTTCTACATTTTCTAGTTTGTGTGCCTAGAGTTATAAAGATAATTCATGGTCAGAAACATCTCTGACTTAAATATATCAGACTCTAATTGGATCCTTCTGCCACAAATTGGAACAGAGAGATGGCCTTACTTTGTTGAAGTGTGAGGTAATTTCACTAGGGAAAAGTGGCTATTCACCTCATCCTGTTTATTCCCAAGATACAAACACACTCTCCCTCTTTCCCTCTGGGTGCATGCGCATACTATGGAAACTCCTAGACTTGGGAGTTTTGTCCCAACAGTGTCAACATTAGCATTGTCACTGCTAATGTTCAGGGTTGCCTTGGAGAAGAAGCTGGCCACCCTCTTGAAAAAAAAGTTCTACATCAATAAAAACTCCCTAATCATGTCCCAGAATGACCACTTGGAACACTACACTCAACTTAAGACTTCCAATCCAGCTACTGGGAAACTCACTGTCTTCAAGACTCTGCAGCAGTCCCTGATTTTCACACCCTGCTTACAATGAACCCTGATTTAGACCAACACATGCAAGACCCTTAGTTGGCTAACCTAGCCCCATGCTATCCCATTGGATGCCCCCTCCCTGCTATTATTTTCTGACTGTGTTTAGAGAAAATCTATAGGCTTGTAAGTACTGAATGGGGAAAAAAGAAAGGAAGAAACTGTAAAAAGCAACAGCAGCTTAAAGGTATTGGCTGGAGCCTACTCCCAGGCAGGATTTTTCTCTGGTGATATCCTGAATGAAAAATATCTCCTCTTAACCTGCTGCATTGTTATTGTTGTTTTCATTTTATTTTTTCAGTCAGAAAGTCTACAAATTGGTCAGAAAGTTTACATATGGTTTAACAAAGCACTCTCCTGTACTTACTTCTAGGAAAGTTCAGTATCTATTCCTCATTTACTCATATTTCTGATTGCATTAAGTCATATTGCTTTCATCCAGGTTTCATTGTTCACTGAGATCTCACATCCTGAGAATAGAGTTAGGGTGATGTGGGTGAAATTCTAAAATCTAGGAGAAGGATATATAAAATTCTGGAACATAGAAACTTCAGTTGTGAACAGAAGACTTATTTGTTACTCCCCACCCACATCCTCACCCTGTAGAGAGTCCTAAATAATATGAAGACACTGGATGCCAGAGAAATGAGGCAGGGAGCCATGGAAGATGACTACATTAAGGGGGAATACCAAAGAGTAACTTCACACATTGCAAAAGTTTGTCCAAGACCAGTACTACCATCAAAACAACTTATTCTTTTTCTTCTCCTTCTCCTTCTTCGTCTTTTTGTTTTTTATTTTTGCTCTTGTTACCCAGGTTGGAGTGCAATGGTGTGATCTCAGCTCACAGCAACCTCTGCCTCCCAGTTCAAGCAATTCTCCTGCCTCAGCCTCCCGAGTAGTGGGATTACAGGAAAGCACCTCCATGTCCAGCTAATTTTGTATTTTTAGTAGAGATGGGGTTGCTCCATGTTGATCAGGCTAGCATCAAACTCCCAATCTCAGGTGATTCACCCGCCTCGGCCTTCTGAAGTTCTGGATTACCACACCCAGCACAGAACTTCTTAAGTGCACCCTTAACTTCGCCCATGTCCAGATGAGCAACACTAGACCTAAACTACAATGGAGATTGATCATGCTTGCAGGCCTAGCCTGGTAGCCTTAAAGATGATATAAAATGCTGTTCATAAAGAAAAGTTAAATTTTTAGCACTTCACTAAAAACATACTGTCAACTTTTAGAATGCAGTTCATCTGTTTATTTGGGGTTGCCTCTCTGGGCCTCCCTTTCTTCCTCCATCTTATTTTAGCTCCTCAGCTAATCTAATTTGCAATGTTATTTCCCAAATTCTGTGGGGAAATTAGCTGAAATGCAGTCACTCAGTATATACTTCTCTATGCTTTAAGATAGTTTACCCTCTTAGCTGATGTTTGTTTTATTATTAGAGTTATCACTTCTTTCCCATATTTTTCTTACCTCAAAATGTTTTTGTTATATTTTATTAACATTGAAAGACATGTTAAGATTTAATATTTTCTAACATTCTTAATATCTTTGCCATATGAGTTTTTAAAAATCTATTATAATAAACATTAGCAAAGCATTTTTATGTGAAGGCTCTACTTTATCTCCTATTGAGCGGTAGTTTGGTGTAAAATAATTGAGTTGGGAACTTAATAAAGCCTTGGTTCTAACCCTGACTCTGCTACTAAGAAATTGTGCCATCTCCAGAAAGTTGACTAATCTCTCTGGACCTCAGTTTCTTCATCTGTAAGAAATGAACAATTTCTATCTTATTTCCTTCCCACATTAGTCAGAATGGCCATAAAAGATAATTTACCAAAAAGGATGCATTATTATAAATATAAGGCATGATTATTATAAGTTATCCTCAACTTCTGAACTGGTTACATTAGAGAATTTTGTTACTATGTTTTAGATTTACAAATACATCACTAAAATGAATGGGGATAGGAATCTTTGCCCTGCCTATCCCTACAGGGATATGATAATGACCAAATGAGATAATTGTATCAAAGTGTTTAGTAAATCCTAAAGTACTGTCAAAAACATTAGAAGATTTTTGTTTGGGTTGGCTTTCAGATTTTTTTTTATACTTTAAGTTCTGGGATACATGTGCAGAACATGCAGGTTTGTTACATAGTTATACATGTGGTATGTCAGTTTGCTGCACCCATCAACCCATCATCTACAGTAGGCATTTCTCCTAATGCTATCCCTCCCCTAGGAACCCAGCCCTGGACAGACCTCAGTGTGTAATCTTCCACTCCCTGTGCCCAAGTGTTCTCATTGTTCAACTCCTACCATGAGTGAGAACATGTGGTGTTTGGTTTTCTGTTCTTGTGTTAGTTTGCTGAGAATGATGGTTTCCAGCTTTATACATGTCTCTGCAAAGGACATGAACTCATCCTTTTTTATGGCTGCATAGTATATTCCATAGTGTATATGTGCCACGTTTTCTTTATCCAGCCTATTGTTGATGGACATTTGGGTTGGTTCCGAGTCTTTGCTATTGTGAACAGTACTACAATAAACATACGTGTGCAGAAGTCTTTAGAGTAGAATGATTTATAATCTTTGGGTATATACCCAGTAATGGCATTGCTGGATCAAATGCTATTTCTAGTTCTAGATCCTTGAGGAGTTGCCACGCTGTCTTCCACAATGGTTGAACTAATTTACACTCCTACAAACAGTGTAAAAGCATTCCTATTTCTCCACATTCTCTCCAGCATCTGTTGTTTTCTGACTTTTTAATGATCGCCATTCTAACTGTTGTGAGATGATATCTCATTGTGCTTTTGATTTGCATTTCTCTAATGACCAGTGATGATGAGTTTTATATATATATATATATATATATATATATATATATATACACACACACACACATTTGTTGCCCGCATAAATGTCTTATTTTGAGAAGTGTCTACTCATATCTTTTGCCCACTTTTTGATGGGGTTGTTTGTTTTTATCTTATAAATTGGTTTAAGTTATTTGCAGATCCTGGATATTAGCCCTTTGTCAGATGGATAGATTGCAAAAATTTTCTCCCATTCTGTAGGTTGCCTGTTCACTCTGATGATAGTTTCTTTTCCTGTGCAGAATCTCTTTAGTTTAATTAGATCTCATATCCCAATTTTGGGCTTTTGTTGCCATTGCTTTTGGTGTTTTAGTCATGAAGTCTTTTCCCATACCTATGTCTGAATGGTATTGCCTAGGTTTTCTTCTAGGGTTTTTACTGTTTTAGGTCTTATGTTTAAGCCTTTTTTTCCCATTTATTTATTTTATTGCATTTTAGGTTTTGGGGTACATGTGAAGAACATGCAAAATTGTCTTTAATCCATCTTGAGTTAATTTTTGTATAAGGTGTAAAGAAGGGGTCTAATTTCAGTTTTCTGCATATGGCTAGCCAGTTTTCCCAATATCATTTATTAAATAGGGAATTCCCCATTGCTTGCTTTTGTCAGGATTGTCAAACATCAGATGGTTGTAGGTTGTGGTATTAATCCTGAGGCCTCTATTCTGTTCCATTGGTCTATATCTCTGTTTGGATACCAATATCATGCTGGTTTGGTTACTGTAGCCTCATAGTGTAGTTTGAAGTCAGGTAGAGTGATGCCTCCAGCTTTGTGCTTTTTGCATAGCTCTAGAGATGAGAGGGGTACCCAAAGTATGTAGGTTGGTTGTTTAAATTCTGGAGAGCATTATCTTGTAGAAATCAGGCTCTTAGTGGTGATTAGGCTCTTAAGCTAGCTCATCAACCCACATCTCTTCTCACTCTGCATACTGGGTGATATCATCGCACATATAACTTCAGTGAAAACCTATATGTTGATGATTATAAAATATGTACTCTCAGCTCTGACCTCTTACTTGAGCTTCAAACCCATATTCATTTATATCTGGCTACTGGGGTTCACCACCTGAATATTCTACAGGCAAATTAACAAGCCGCAAATTGAACACTCTCTCTCTCTCTCTCCCTCTCTCTCTCTCTCCTTCCATTTTCTCTCCATTCCAACTCCCTCTCCACCAAACTAAAAAACTCCTTTTGGATTTCTCAGTATAGTGCATTGCTATATGCACTTCTCTCTCTCCCTTAATTTTCCTAAGACGTGATGTCTAACAACTCACCACTAAATCCTGTAGGCTAAATCTCCATAACATGTGTCATCGCTATCTCCCCTTTTCATCCAGTTCAGGCCTTTAGTATTTGATTCTGCTGCCAGAATGATTTGAACAAGTCACCACTTCTCTGTCCAGGTACCTTCAATGACTACCCATTGATGAAAGTATGATTTTTTTTTCTCTTAAAATGGTATTCCCAGCCTTTCCTGAACTGATTCTTGCCCACCTGCAGCCTCATGTTTCTTCAGTTTTTGAAATACATCACGTTGTTTCATACATCCATTTCATGCATTTATGCCTTGTATATGCTGTTCCTTCTATCTATAATTCCCTTTTCAACTATTTGCCTGGAAAATCTCTACTTATCCTTCTAGACTTAGCTTTCATGTTATCTCCTCTATAAACCTTTCTTGACTCTCTTGATCTGCAAAGCAGATATGATTGATAGCTTCTCAATGTTTACCATTAATTCCCAGGGATTGGCACAGAATCTAAAACAGAATATACATCTAGTAAACATTTGTTGCATTAAATTTGAATTAAAAACAATATAAGATATTGTTTTATTGGGAAAGTACCTTCCAAATTCCAACTTTAAAAGCCAGAAGTATACCTTCATCCCAACTTCACCATAAAATGGAAATTTCTCAGACCATCTCTCCAAAAACAACAAAGTAGCATTTTTGTTCAGTAGGGGCAGGGCCTCCATTAAGTGGGCCAAAGCAACAATATATACCAAGGCACACACCCACATCAGCTTTCTTCATCTATAGTGGAAAATTTGTTATCAAAATTAGTCATTCCTTAAGGACCTAGAAATAGAAATTCCATTTGACCCAGCAATCCCATTACTGGGTATGTATCCAAAGGATTATAAGTCATGCTACTATAAGGACACATGCACATGAATGTTCATTGCAGCACTGTTTACAATAGCAAAGACCTGGAACCAACCCAAATGCCCATCGACGATAGACTGGATGGGGAAAATGTGGTACATATACACCATGGAATATTATGCAGCCATCAAAAATGATGAGTTTGTGTCCTATGTAGGGATATGGATGAACCTGGAAACCATCATTCTCAGCAAACTGACACAAGAGCAGAAAATCAAACACCACATGTTCTCACTCATAGGCGGGTGTTGAACAATGAGAACACATGGACACAGGGAGGGGAGCACTACACACTGGGGCCAGTTGGGGGGAAATGGGGAGAGATAGCATGGGGAGAAATGCCAGATATAGGAGAAGGGGAGAAAGGCAGCAAATCACACTGCCATGAGTGTACCTATGCAACAATCTTGCATGTTCTTCACATGTACCCCAAAACCTAAAATGCAATAAAAACAAAATTAGTCATTCCTGGAATTCTAATTTGGAATATAAAAGAAGGTAGTTTGGGGAGTATCCAGTTTCTAGGCTATAGGATCACAGTGTCTCCCACAATAACTATCAACTGTAAGTGGAAACTGGCTATGTAGCTATATTCTTTTATTACAATTGAAATTACGTAAACCTTACAGTAGTATCACCATATATTCCAACAATAAATATTTATTGAATATCTTTTATGTTCAGGCTGTATTCTAGGTGCTGATGATTCAGTGGTGAATAAGACAGAAAAGAAACCTACTTTATATGACGTACATTTTAGAGAGTAAACAGTAAAGTTTGGAAATAAATACAAAAGCTCCCTCAGTGGCCAGGACCACCATGCTATAGCAAAAAGCATGGTGACATAATTCCATGTTCATTGAAGCATTATTCATAATAGTCAAGATATGAAAGAACCCTAATGTTCATGAACAACACAAAGAGATGAATGGATAAAGAAAATGTGGTATATACTTACAGTGGAATATTATTCAGTCTTATAGAAGAAGGAAATATTGCCATTAGAAACAGCATCGATGAAGCTTGAAGGCATTATGCTACATAAATTATTCTAGTCACAGTGGGGCAAATACTACATGGTTCCACTGATTCTGGATGCCTGTAAATAGTCAAACTCATAGAAGCAGAGAATACAGTAGGTGTTGCCAGGGCCTGGAAGGTGGGGAAATAAGGGATTCTAGATCAATGGCTACAACATTTCAGCTATGCTGTAAAAATAAATTCCAGAGATCTACAGTACAATATCATAGTTTCAGTGGTTATAAGCTACTTTTTTGCATTGCTGGTGGTGGGTCAAAGAAAGCCAAGAGGCAGTACAGTGTTGTGGTAAAGGACCTAGGCTTTGGCATGTACCTGTATCCATGACCCTTATTTACCACGTATTAGCTATGCAACTTTTGTAGTTAATCACATAACCTTCCTGTAACTTAAATTTCTCTTCAATAAAATACCTAACTAATTGGGTTGCTGTGAGGATTAAATAAAACAATCTGGACTTTTACAAAGGAGAAGGAATCTTATATAGGCTGCTAAGATTTGCCATTTTGTCAAGATGATCAACTATCATCTATTATAACCATCATTTATTTTAAAAATTACAATTTTGGCAATAAAAATTTATGGACATAATACCAAATTTTAAATATTAAAATTTTTTCTGTTTGATTTTTTTAACAGATTCATTAAGGTATAATTTATTTACAAAGAATTGCACAAATTTAATGTATATAATTTTATGAGTTTGGACAAATGCATACACTGTGATATCACCATATTTAATATAATAAACATATTCAACAACTCTCAAAAGTGTTTGAGTCTCTTTGTTTTGTTATATTTGTAGTAAGAATCATTAACATAAGATCTACCTTCTTAAAAAAAACTTTGATGTGTGCAGTACTGTACTGTTAATGATAAGTGTTATGCTGTATAGCAGATATCTGGGACTTATTCATATAGCATAAATGAAACGTTGTGGCCATTGATCAAGAATCCTTGGCCAGGTGCCGTGGCTCGTGCCTGTAAATCCCAGCATTTTAGAAGGCTGAGGTGGGCGGATCATGAGGTCAGGAGTTTGACACTATCCTGGCCAACACAGTGAAACCCCGTCTCTACTAAAAAAATACAAAATATTAGTTGGGCGTGGTGGTGGGTGCCTGTAATCCCAGCTACTTGGAAGGCTGAGGCAGGAGAATCGCTTGAACCCAGAGGCAGAGGTTGCAGTCAGCCAAGATCGTGCCACTGCACTCCAGCCTGTGTGACAGTGGAAGACTCCATCTAAAATAAATAAATAAAGAAAGAACTCTTTATTTCCCCCACCTTTCAATCTTCCAGGCCCTGGTAACCATGACTGTATTCTCTGCTTCTATGAGTTTGACTATTATAGATACTTCAAATCAGTGGAATCATGAAGTATTTTCCCTTCTGTGACTGGCTTATTTCCCTTAGCATACCTTCTTCAAGGTTCACCGATGCTGTTTCTAATGGCAAGATTTCCTTCTTCTATAAGGTTGAATAATATTCCATTGTATGTATATGTGACATTTTTTATGAATTCATCTGTTTATATTGTTCATGAATATTTGGGTTGTTTCACATCTTGGCTATTGTAAATGGTGTTGCAATGAACACGGGAATGTCAATATCTCTGAGATTCTGGTTTCAATTCTTTTGAATAAAAACCTAGTGGTGGGATTGGTAGATAATATGGTAGTTCTATTCTTAATTTTCTTTGAAGAACTGACATAGTGTTTTCCATATTGGCTGCACCATTTTCCATTCCCATCAGCAGTGGACAGGGGTGCCAATTTCTTGACATCCTCATCAAGATTTGCTATTGTTTTCAAATGATAGTCATCCTAACATATGTGAAGTGTTATCTTATTTCCATTTTGATTTGCATTTTCCTGATAATGAATGATGTTGTGCATTTTTTTATATATCTGTTAACTATTTGTATGACTTCCTTGGAGAAACATCTGTTCAAATCATCTCCCAATCTTTAATCAAGTTGTGTGTGTGTGTGTGTGTGTGTGTGTGTGTGTGTGTGTGTGTTTGTGTGTCTGTATGCTGTTGAGTTGTAAGATTTCTAACACATTTTGGAAATGAACTTCTTTTTTTTGTCTTGCTCTCTTGCCAGGTGCCAAGCTGGAGTGCGGTGGTGCAATCTCGGCTTACTGCAACCTCCACCTCCCGGGTTAGAGCAATTCTCCTGCCTCAGCCTCCCGAGTAGCTAGGACTACAGGCATGTACCACCACCCCCAGCTAATTTTTGTATTTTAGTAGAGACGGGGCTTCACCATGTTGGCCAGGATGGTCTCAATATCTTGACCTTGTGATCCGCCCTCCTCGAGCTCCCAAAGTTCTGGGATTACAGGCATGAGCCACTATGCCCTGCCCAGAAACGAACTTCTTAACAGATATATGATTGGCAAATATTTTCTCTAATTATGTAAGTTGTGTTTTCACTCTGTAAATGACTTATTCTGCTGTGTGAAAGCTTTTTAGTTTGGTGTAATTTCATTTGTATATTTTTGTTTTTGTTTTGTGTGGTGTTTATGTTATATGCAAGACATAACTGCTAATATCAACATAAAGAGAATTCTTGCCTATATTTTCTTCTAGAAATTGTACAGTTTTAAGTTTTATGTTGTCTTTATTTTGAGTTGATTGTTGTTTATGGTGTAAAGTAAAAGATCAATTTTATTTTTTGCATGTGGGTATCCACTTTTCTCATCACCATTTATTGAAGAAACTATCCTTTCCCTTTTGTGTATTTTTGGCACCCCTGTCAAGTATCAATTAACCGTGTATGTTTGGATTTATTTCTGTGCTTTTTTTTCTGTTCCATTGGCCTATATCTGTCTTTAGGTCAGAATTATATTGTTTTGTAATTACTGTAGCTTTGTAATAAAATTTGAAATGAGGAAGTATGAAGACTCCTTTTTTTTTTTGGTTCTTATATAAATTTTAAGATTTTTTTTTACTATTGCTTTAAAAATGCCATTGAGATTATAACGGGGATAGCATTGAATCTGTAGACACTTTGGGTAGTATGCACATTTCAAAATATGAAGTCTTTCCATCCACACACATGGGATGTCTTTTCTTTGTTTGGGTCCCCTTTAATTTTTTTTTCAATGTTTTTTGTTTTCAGTGTACAGGAATTTCACCTCATTGGTTATCTTCATTCCTAAGTACTTTATTCTTTTTTTATCCTGTTGTAAATGGGATTGTTTTCTTCGTTATCTTTTCAGATAGTTCACTATTGGTCAGTTCACTATTGGTGTATAGAAAAGCTACCGATTTTTGCTGTTGACTTTTTATCCTAAAATTTTACTGAATTCGTTTATTAGTTCTAACAGTTTTTCTGTGGAGTCCTTGGGATTTTCTACATAAATAAGTGAGAGAAGAAGAAAGAAAAATACCTTGCTGTTTCATTTTAGAAAATTGGATTGACCAGAAGGTTTACTGATTATTTCTTCAGCTGTTTCTTATTTGATGGCAAGGCTATAATATCACAGGATTTTGTGGTTCTGTTATTAGCAGATTAATTAATTTTACATGGTTTTCCACTTTTTACTAAAATTCATCATCTGATAATGCATGTGGTCCACTTTCCCACTAAATGCCTTAATATTTATTCATCTTTACCTTTTATACAATGTTAGGTGAAATATGATTCACATCTCATAAAATTCACTCTTTTTATGGTACTTTAGGTTCCAGAGTACATGTACAGATCTTGCAGGATTGTTGCATAGGTATATACATGGCAAGGTGGTTTGCTGCCTCCATCCCCCTGTCACCTATATCTGGCATTTGTCCCCATGTTATCTCTCCCCAACTCACCAAACCCTGCTCTCCCTCCCCCAGGCCCACCCCAACAGACCCCAGTGTGTGATGTTCCACTCCCTGTGTCCATGTGTTCTCACTGTTCAACACCCACCTATGAGTGAGAACATGTGGTGCTTGATTTTCTGTTCTTGTGTCAGTTTGCTGAGAATGATGGTTTCCAGATTCATCCATGTCCCTGCAAAGGACACAAACTCATCATTTTTTATGACTGCATAGTATTCCATGGTATGTATGTGCCACATTTTCCCTGTACAGTCTATCATCGATGGGCATTTGGGTTGGCTCAAGGTCTCTGCTATTGTAAACAGTGCCACAATGAACATACGTATGCATGTGTCTTTATAATAGAACAATTTATAATCCTTTGGATATATACTCAGTAATGGGATTGCTGGATCAAATGGAATTTCTATTTCTAGGTCTTTGAGAAGCATCAAACTGTCTTCCACAAAGGTTGAACTAATTTACACTCCAACCAACAGTGTAAAAGTGTTCCTATTTCTCCACATCCTCTCCAGCATCTGTTGTCTCCAGATTTTTTAATGATCGCCATTCTAACTGGCATGAGATGGTATCTCAATGTAGTTTTGATTTGCATTTCTCTAATGATCAGTGATGATGAGCATTTTTTCATATGTTCGCTGGCATCATATATGCCTTCTTTTGAAAAGTGTCTGTTCATATCCTTTGCCCACATTTGAATGGGAATGAGTTTGTTTGATTTTTTCTTGTAAATCTGTTTTAGTTCTTTGTAGATTCTGGATATTAGCCCTGTATCAGATGGGTAGATTGTAAAAATTTTTTACCATTCTCTTGGTTGCCAGCTCCTCTGATGACTGTTTCCTTTACTGTACAGAAGCTCTGGAATTTAATTAGAACCCATTTGTCTATTTTGGCTTTTGTTGCCAATGCTTTTCCAAAACTATTTGAAACAGTACAAAAAGAGGGAGTCCTTCCCAAATTATTTTATGAGACCAACATCATCCTGATACCAAAGTCCAGCAGAGACTCAACAAAAAAAAAAAAGAAAACTTCAGGCCAATATCCATGATGAACATACATGCAAAAATATTCAATAAAATACTGGCTGATTGCAGCAGTACATCAAAAAGCTTATCCATCACTATCAACTAGGCTTCATCCTGAGGATGCCTGACGGGTTCAATATATGCAAGTCTATAAATGTAATCCACCACATAAACAGAACCAAAGACAAAAACCACATGATTATCTCAATAGATGCAGAGAAGAATTTTGACAAAATTCAATGGCCCTTTATGCTAAAAACTCTTAATAAACTTGGTATTGATGGAATGTAGCTCAAAATAGTAAAAGCTATTTATGACAAACCTACAGCCGATATCATACTGAATGGGCAAAAATTAGAATCATTCCCTTTGAAATCTGACACTAGTTAAGGATGCCCTCCCTTGCCACTCCTATTCAATATAGTATTGAAAGTTCTAGCCAGAGCAATCAGGCAAGAAAAGGAAAGTATTCAATTAGGAAAGGAGAAAGTCAAATTGTATCTATTTGTGGATGACATGATTGTATATTTAGAAGACCCCATTGTCTCAGCCCAAAATCTCCTGAAACTGATAAACAACTTCAGCAAAGTCTCAGGATACAAAACCAATGTGCAGAAAACACAAGCATTCCTATACACCAATAACAGACTAACAGAGCACCAAATCAAGGGCAAACTCTCATTCACAATTGCTACAAAGAGAATAAAATACTTAGGAATACAACTAACAAAGGAGTTAAAGGACTTCCTCAAGAAGAACTGCAAACCACTGCTCAAGGAAACAAGAGAGGAGACAAACAGATGGGGAAACATTCCATTCTCATGGTTAGGGAGAATCAATATTGTGAGCATGGCCATACTGACTTAAGTAATTTATAGATTCAATGCTATCCCCATCAAGCTACCAATGACCTTCTTCACAGAACTGGATAAAAACACTTTAAACTTCATGTGGAACCAAAAGAGAGCCTGCATAGCCAAGACAATCCTAAGCAGAAAGAACAAAGCTGAAGGCATCATGCTACCTGACTTCAAACTATACTACAAGTCTACAATAACCAAAACAGCATGGTACTGGTACCAAAACAGAGATATAGACCAATGGAACAGAACAGAGGCCTCTGAGACAGCACCACACATCTGCAACTATCTTATCTTTGACAAGCCTGACAAAAACAAGCAATGGGGAAAGGATTCCCTATTTAATAAATTGTGTAAGAAAATTGGCTAGTCATGTGCAGAAAGCAGAAACTGTACCCCTTCCTGACACCTTACACTAAAATTAACTCCAGGTGGATTAAAGACTCAAACATAAGACCTAACACCATAAAAACTCTAGAAGAAAACCTAGGCAAAACCTATATCAGGACATAGGCATAGGCAAGGACTTCATGACTAAAATTCACTCTTTTAAGATGTGCAATTCAGTAGTTTATAGCATATTCACAACGTTATACACAATTATTATTATCTAATTCCAGGTTATTTTCATTATCCCCGAAAGAAAAATGTGTGATATTTAGTAGTTTCTTCCCAACCCACCGTCCCCTCAGCCCCGCACAATCTCTAACAGATTTTGAGTCTATGAATTAGAGTATTCTGGACTTCTCACGTAAGTGGAATAATGCATTATGTGGCCTTTTGTGTCCAGAATTTTTCACTTAAAATGAATTAGCACTTCATTCTTTCTTATAGTTAAATATGATTCTACTATATGTATATAGTATATTGTATTTATTAATTCATTGGTTGATGGTAATTTTGATTGTATGTAATTTTGATTGTATCTAATTTTGGTCATCATGAATAATGCTGCTATAGAAATGTGTGTACAAGGTTGTTTGTCATTGTTTTTTTTGTTTTCTTTTTTTTTGAGATGAGTTTCTGTTGCCCAGGCTGAAGTGCACTGGCGTGATCTCGGTTCACTGCAACCTCCACCTCCCAGGTTTGAGCAATTCTTCTTTCGCAGCCTCCCAAGAAGCTGGGACTATAAGCACATGCAACCACAACTGGCTAATTTTTGTATTTTTAGTAGAGATGGGGTTTCACCATATTGGTCAGGCTGGTCTTGACCTCTTGACTTCAGGTGATCCACCCACCTTGGCCTCCCAAAGTGCTGGGATTACAGGCATGAGCCACCACACCCAGCCTTAAAAGTTTTTTTGTAGACCAATAGATTGAATAACTTGGGTATACACTTAAGTGCATAATTGCTAAGTCATATGATCACCCTATGTTTAAGTTTTTGAGGGGTTGCAAGATGGTTTCCCAAAGTAGTCGCACCATTTTACATTTATATCAGTAATGTATGAAGGGTCCAATTTCTCCATATCCTTTCTAACACTTGCTACTATATGCCTTTCTTATCATACCTATCCTAATGGATGTGAAGTGGTATCTCATCGTGCTTTTGGTTTCCATTTCCCTAATGATTAATGATACCTTGCATATTTTAATATGCTAATGGGGCATTTATATGTAACCTTTAGAGAAATGTTTATTCAAATCATTTTCACTTTTTTTCTCTTTTTATTGTTATATTTCAATAATTTTTATATATTTTGGATAATAGTTCTTGTCAAATATAGAATCTACAAATACCTTCTCTCATCCTGTGGGTTGTCTTTTTACCTTTCCTTAGAATCTATTGGAGAAAAAAGATTTGATTTTTATAAAGCTATATTTATATATTTTTTTCTTTTGTCACTTCCGCTATCTAACAAACTATTAACTAATCCAATGTAATGAAAACATTATTCCTAGGTTTTCTTCTAAGATTTTTATAGTTTTAGCTATATATATTAGCTACATATGTATATCTTAGATCCATTTTCAGTTAATTTTTGGTAATGAATGAGACTGAGATACACATTCATTATTTTGATGTGGACCAATTATTACAGCATTATTTGTTATAAACGTTATTTTTCCCAGTATAATTATCTTGACAGTTTTGTCAAAAATTAATTGACCATAACCATATAGGAGTATTCTGGACTTTTGTTTTTCAGGCTTTTATTTTAGGTCCAAGGGTACATAAACAGGTTTTTTATATAGGTAAACTTGTATCACAGGGGTTTGCTGTACAGATTATTTTATCACCCTTGTACTAAGCCTAGTACCTCATAGTTATTTTTTCTGTTGCTCTTTCTCCTATCATTCTTCACTCTTAAGTAGGCCCCAATGTCTGTTGTTTCTCTTTTTATATCCATGTGTTCCCATCACTTAGCTCCCACTTATAAGTGAGAACATACAATATTTGGTTTTCTGTTCCTGTGCTAGTTTGCTAAGAATAATGGCTTCCAGATTCATCCATGTTCCTGCAAAGAACATGATCTTATTCATTTTTATGAATGGATGGTGCTCCACAGTGTGTATGTATCACATTTTCTTTATCCAATTGGCTATCAATGGACATTCAAGTTGATTCTATTCTTTGCTATTGTGAGTAGTGCTGTGATAAATATATGTGTGTATGGGTCTTTAGGGTAGGAAGATTTATATTCCTTTGGCTTTATACCCAGTAACGGGATTACTGGGTCAAATGGTAGTTTTGTTTTCACTTCTGTGAATTGCCACTCTGCTTTCCACAATGGTTGAACTAATTTACACTCCCACCAACAGTGCGTAAGTGGTCCCTCTTCTCTGCAACGTTGCCAGCATCTATTATTTTTTGAATTTTTCGTAATAGTCATTTGGACTGGTCTGAGATGGTATCTCATTGTGGTTTTGATTAGCATTTTTCTAATGATCAGTTATATTGAAGTTTTTTCACATGCTTACTGGATATAGGAATGCCTTCTTCTGGAAAGTGTCCGTTAATGTTCTTTGCCCACTTTACATATATACACACAGACACACACACACACACACACACACACACAAACACACACACACATATATATATATATATATATATAATTACGTTTTATGTTTTGGGGTACATGTGAAGAACATGCAAGATTGTTGCATAGGTACACACATGGCAATGTGGTTTGCTGCCTTCCTCCCCATCACCTGTATCTGGCATTTCTCCCCATGTTATCCCTCCCCAACTCCCCACTCCCCGCTGTCCCTCCTCTAGTTCCCCCCACAGACCTCAGTGCCCACTTTTTAATGTGATTTTTTTTTCTGGTAACTTTTAAAAAGTTCCTTTAAATGGATATGAGAACTTTGTTAGATGCACAGTTTGCAAATATTTTCTCCCATTCTCTAGGGTGTCTGCACTGTTGATAGTTTCTTTTGCTGTGCAAAAGCTCTTAAGTTTAATTAGATCCAACTTGTCAATTTTTGCTTATGTTTCTATTGCTTTTGTCACAAAATCTTTGCCAATTTCTATGTCCAGCATGATATTGCCAAGATGTCTTACAGGGTTTTTATAGTTTTGGGATTTGCATTTAAGTATGTTTTCCATCTTGAGTTCATTTTTGTATGTGGCATAAGGAAGGGGTCCAGTTTTAATATTCTGGTTATAGCTAATCAGTTATTCTAGCACCATTTATTGAATATGGAGGTCTTTCCCTGTTGCTTGTTTTCATCACTCTTACAAAATATTGCCTGGTTGTAGGTGTGTGGCCTCATTTCTGCACTGTCTATTCTATTCCATTTGTCTATGTGTCTGTTTTTGTTTTGGTACTATGCTGTTTTGTTTACTGTAGTCTTGTAGCATTGTTTAAAGTAGGATAATGTGATGCCTTCAGCATTGTTCTTTATGCTTAGGATTGCCTTGGCTATTCAAGCTTTTTTTGTCCCATATGAATTTTAAAATACTTTTTCATACTTTTGTAAAAAAAAATGTCGTTGGCAGTTTGATAGGAAGAGCACTGAATCTATAGGTTGCTTTGGCAAATGGCCATTTTAATAAGGTTGCTTTTTCCTTTTCATGAGCATGGAATGTTTTTCCTCTTGCTTGTGTCATCTTTGATTTATTAAGCAGTGTTTTGGAATTCCTGTTGTAGAGGTCTTTCACTTCCCTGGTTAAATATATTCCTAGGTATTTTATGCCTTTTGTGGCTATTGTGAATGGGATTGTATTCTTGATTTGGCTTTCAGCTTGGTTGGTGGTGGTGTATAGGAATGCTACTTAATTTTGTACATTGATTTTGTATCCTGAAATTTTGCTGAAGTTATTTATCAGGCAAAAACCACATGATTATCTCAAGGATACAGAAAAGGCTTTCAGTAAAATTTAACATCCCTTCATATTAATAATCCTCAATAAACTAGATATTGAAGGAACACACCTCAAAATAATAAGAGCCATCTATGAAAAACCCACAGCCAACATCATACTGAATGGGCAAAAGCTGGAAGAATTCCCCTTGAAAACTGGCACAAGGATGTTCTCTCTCACTACTCTTATTTAACATAGTGTTATAAGTCCTGCCTAGAGTAATCAGGCAAGAGAAAAAAATAAAGGGCATTGAAATAGGAAGCAAGGAATTCAAACTACACCCATTTGCAGATGACACAATCTTATATCTACAGAATCCCATAGTCATGGCCCCAAAGCTCCTTTAGCTGATAAGGAGTTCTCTATCAGGTGCGATCTAGGAGAATTTCTGGTATTACCAGGCAAAGACTATTGTCTCCCCAGGCAGCCACTTGTTATGGCTAGGTCCCTCCTACAGTTTTGCCTAACATGCCTACCAACCACTGTATCTCTGGGTTTAGGAGGAGAATCTTGGGGTTGTGGATACAAAGTATCTTCCTGGACCAGGGTGCATGTGTCTGCCAGGCTCAATATCTCTGTAGGTGAGGACAGTCTCAGGCCTGGAAGGAGTGCCTCCACAGGCCTCTTATTTTTGACTGGGCACTCATTTGATACTCCTTGTTGGAAGTGTCACTTTTTTTTTTTTTTGAGACTCCAGGATTCTTTTTGTTTTTGTGTTTTGTTTTTCTGATATAGAGTTTCACTCTGGTCACCCAGGCTGGAGTGCAATGGAACAAACTTAGCTCACTCCAACCTCCGCCTCCCAGGTTCAAGTGATTCTCTTGCATCAGCCTCTCGAGTAGCTGGGATTACAGGTGTGTGCCACCATGCCCAGCTAATTTTGTAATTTTAGTAGAGATGGGGTTGTACCATTTTGGCCAGGTGGATCTCGATCTCTTGACCTCAGGTCATACACCAGCATCTGCCTCCCAAAGTGTTGGTATTAAAGGTGTGAGCCATCATCCCCAGCATGGACTCCAGTTTTATCCAAGAAAGGAATGAGCCTACAAGGGCTATTTTCTGTTGCAAGATGGTAGATAGAACAAAACTGGGTCTAGGTGATGTACTATTGGGTGGAAAAACACTAAATCCTGTTTAATTTCTTCTTATCACCTTTCAGAGTTGTTTTTTGGTTGTGTTTTTGGCCATTTTTTAGTTTATAATTTTATTTATTAAGAAGAAGAAAATAAATCTCTATCATTTTATTAGGACAAAAAAACACACTTCTTCCCAACAAAAACATAAATGAAAGAAAAGTGGTATAGACTGGGTGACAGGATTAATGATGATATTAAGTTGTTTTAGTTGACAAAAGGGTATATGTTATACTGTACAACATAATATTTTGACATATGTACACATTGTGGAATGGCTAAACCAAGGTAATTACCATGTATATTACTTTATTTTTCTATTTACATAAACTTGAAACTATAAAATTTGTCATCCCAGTAATAATATGATTATAGGAATAAGATTTGGAATCCTGAATTTGGTTTCCAGCTCTACCACTTTTTGATGGGGTAATACTGGGAAAGTGGCATAACTTCTTTTAGTCTCACTTCCCTGAGACTAAAATCAATCTCATTTTTAGGGCTTTGTGAGTATTAAATGAGATAATGTATGTACTGCATTTAGCACAGTGTCTGGTCACTATTCACTAGATGTTAGTTATCAAACTATTTATGTATAATTAACATTACTTTTCTAGAACCTCATTTTCTTCTAGAACAAAGGTCAATCCTTTGGCCAGTAAGTGACTTTTAGAGCAATTTTTCCATTCTTGAGGTCAAAATTAAGCAGCTTCCTTATAAGAATAGCCAAATTCCAGTCTATGGGCTGCCTCTGGCCAAGACAGCATATGCTGTACTGTATATATCTGCACAAGAACTTAGTTTTTCTCTCCTTTGTTTGGTGAAGGCAGGGATCACCATTTCAGAGTGACAGCAGATGTTTCTTTATTAAAACTGTATTCAGTGAGAAGAAGGAAAGAAAGACAGACACAAACAAGAAGGAAAGAGACATGGGTCATAGCACCAAATTGACTCAGAGGCCACCATGTCAGAAAAAAATGTGCACAGCAATTGTAATTTGTTTTTTCCACTTTATTTGATTTCTTTCAAGCAGGAATTTCTTGTTGCCTTAGATACTAATTAAATGTCAGTTACTGAGAACTTCCAAGTGGACTTTCAATGCTGTGGTGAGTGGCCAAAAATTGTATTTGTAGTAACTCCATAGCAGGAAATTTGATAAAGAATTTTGATTTCAATGAAGTGGCTAGTTTTACCTTCATGTGTATGTGCTTGTTTTGTATTCAGTGCACTCAGAAACATATGCCATGAGAGGAATTAAGTTTAGGATAGTTGATTATTTTCATATTTTGGTCTATCTTTTGTAACATTCTTATATAATAAGATTATTAATGTAAAACTTGTATCTTTTAAATATATTACTTTATATAACCCACTATCTTAATCTGTAGACTTTATTTAGATTTATATTTGCTCACCGTTCTCAACCACATGTTCTAACTCTAGCAGCTCAGCACGTTATTACAACATACCAGTTGAAACAGGAAAAAATTAGACAAACTAGTGATTGGATATCAAACAGAGCAAAAACCCATTCCAAACTGACTACTTGGATTGAGAATTGTTTTTGACACTGAATGCAGTCACTATGTTCAGTAGGAAAATGTAAAGTCTGGAAAGAAAACTGTGTTGAGAAAAATTTCTGGAAAACTAACCAGCAAGTTACTGTAATTCTGTCTAGCACTGAATTCAAGTACTGTTCCTTTGAGGTGTTTGAAGTTTGAATGAGATCAAGAATAATACAGATTATCCTGGTTAAGTTAACAACTATGCGGCTTAGACATGTATGTAGATTAGGAATTATTGAAATATTTTCTAAGCAGAAAGCCAAGTGCTCAGTTGTCCCTCATTAACAAAGACAACTACCTTTAAAAGAGATGTGGTATCATAGAAAGAACAGGCCTTTGACGTTAATCAGATCTGACTTTGAATCACAATTATTATTTACGTGAGTTTGAGGTGGTTACATGATTTATCTAACTCTCAGTTTCCTTATCTATAAAATGGGGACAAACAAATATATCATAATTCAATTGATTGGGAAAAAAAAATAGCCTCAAAGGAAAATGAGCAAAGGGCACAAGCAACTTAGATTGGGGAAAAACAAATAACCTCAAAGGAAAATGAGAAAAGGCCACAAGCAACTTATAGAAGAACAAAATACAAATAACCGAAAAGCAAGTGTGAAAAATTTCCAACCCACTAAAAATAAATACACATTAAATCAGATGCCATTTTTCTCTCTATCAAATTAGCAAAGATTTCAAAACTAATAATGCAGTGTTGATAATGATGTGGTAAAGGAGCATCCTTGTATACTGCTGGAATGTAAATTGGCACAATAATTCTGAAAAACAATTGAAAAACACATCAAAATATTTGAAATAGTTTATAACGTATGACATAGGAATTTTCCTTCTAAGAAGTTGGTCTAAAGGAATAGCAAAAAACCCAACAAATATATAAAGTCATTCATCGCAACATTATTTATAACAACAACATTGAAAGCCTAAATGAACAATAGAAAATACCTCAAGTAAATGATGATCTATCATCTTCATGAAATATTATGCAGTTTTCAAATTGTATTTTAAATAATAATTTTATTTTATAAGAATACACTCATAATATGAAGACTAACAGCATATACATATATGTATATATATACACCATTGTTCCAATTAACAACTTCACATATACTGTCTGCATGTATGCATGTATATCTTCAGGTATACACATATATATGAAACAATATTGCTTCCAGTTTCAAATCCTGCACATCTTTCCAGTTCTAACTCAGAACCTGTTTAGCTCAAAACTTACCTTTCTCTATGATACTTTCCTCCATTTTATTCTTTCAAAATGTATATATATAACATGAAAAGTTGTCCATTGAGAACCAGGTAAATGCAAATTAAAACTACAATGGGATATCATTACACATTTATCAGAACGGCTAAAATGTATATTAAAAAATAGTGGCAAAACCAAATGCTAGCAAGGATTTATAAAACCTATATTATTCATACATCGCTGGTGGGCATGAACAATTGTACAACCACTCTGGAAAACAATTTATCATTTCCTTATAAAAGCAAACGTGCAATTACTGTACTACCCAACAATTGCACTCTGGGGCATTTAATCCCAAATAAATCAAGACTTATGTTCTTTATGAAAATGTAAACCAAATTTGTAGCTAGTTTATTTATAATATCCAATCACTGGAAATAGCCAAGACTTCCTTTAATAGGTGAATGTATAAACAAATAAGGTACATCCTAGGTACATGGTACATCCATACCTTTAAATATTACTCAGAAATTCAAAAAGAATGAACTATTGATGCATGCAACAACTTAAATGAAATTCCAGGCTGAATGCTGAGTGAAAAAAAGACAATATCAAAAGGTAACATACTGAATAATTACATTTATGTAACATCCTTGAAATGGAAATATTATAGAGAAGAGCAGATTAATAATTGTCACAGGTTAGGAATTGGAGTGAGTGGGGAAGAAAGGTGGTAGATGTGGCTATAAAGAGGTAGAATGAGGCAACTTTGTTAGATATTTAATGTAATAGTTTTCTATCTTGATTTTGAGGTAACTCTTGATAAATAAACTTAAAAAAATGATGGCACTGTAGATAACTTCACACACACACAAACACACACACACACAGAGGTACTTATACACAAATGAGTACAAGTAAAACTAAGGACTCTAAGTAAGATTGATGAATTGTATCAATGTCAATTTCCTAGCTGTGTTATTATAGGACCGATTTGCAAAATGCTACCATTGGGAAAAACTTGGCAAAGTGTTCAAGTGCTCTCTCTTCAGCATTTCTTACAACTGCATATGCATCTATAATTATCTAAAAAAATTCAATTAAAGAATGTATATATGCCCTAGACCCTGCACTATCCCATATGTCTTGTGCCCATGTAGACATTGTTTCCTGTTTGCCACAACTATCTTTGTCTTCCATGGTTGTATCATCAGAATGCTTAATATCAGGTTGAATCCATCAATTTCATTGGAAAGCAATAACACTCTGCTCCTCAAATATTTTTATGATAGTGATAGAACTTGAGATGTTTTATTTTTCTTTATTTTCCAATAATTCAGTAGTGTTATTATAATACTTCAAAAATATTATGAGTGTTTTTAGCATCTACCAATAGATATTCTCTAATTTCTAGACATTGTTGAAAGCATTGTTACATAATGATAAAAATTGATCAAACTGACCTGATTTGAAGTCCTAGCTTTGCCCCTCACTAGCCTTTGGGTAAGTTATTTAACTCCATGTTTTTTATTCCATAAAATGGTAACAAAAATGGTATCTACATCATCAGGTTGTTATTGACAATTAAATCAGTGGGCAGAAGAATTAGTACAGTGCATAGAACTGAGTAAGCTCTCAATGTTATCTATTTTTCCTATTGCTGATATTCTTCTGTCAGTGCCCAGCTTAGATGCTACTTAAGTGCTAAACCTTGTGATACACACAAGAGGTATACTACTCTATTAGTATCATATTGCTGCTATAACAAAGTATCACAAACTTGGTGGATTAAAACAATAAAACTTACTCTCTCAGAGTTCTGGAGGCTAATAGTCTGAAATCAAGAGGAACATTGATTCCTTTGGGGAGCTCTAAGGAAGAATTATTTCCATGTTTATCTTCTAGTTTTTGGTGGTTGCCAGTAATCCTTGGGGTTTCTTGGCTTGTGGACTCATCACTTCAATATATGTCTCTGTCTTCACTTGGTGTTCCCCCTGTTTGTCTGTTCCCTTGTTTTTAAAGAACATATTCCCTTGTTCTTAAAGTAACACCAGTCATACTGGATTTAAGGCTTATCCTGCTACAGTATGACTGCATCTTAACTTGATTACACCTACAACATTTCCAAATAGGTTCACATTCAGAATTTCCCAGGGTTAGAACTTCAACATATCTTTTTGGAAAATACAGTTCAACCCCAAACATGATTTACAGGTACTAGAAATGAGGATAATCACTGAAGACTCAAATAATTAATAAAAATTTTCTTGAGGATGTGAGACTTGAGGTCTTGATTTGAACAAGAAAAGAGGGATAGTCAAGGGAGGAAAACTAGTGTCAACTGATATAGACATAATTAGAAATTGTTCATATTATAAACAAATTCACTAATTTATTTTCTCTTTATTTAGGCTCTAGGACTCCTATTGGGCTTGTATTAA
This sequence comes from Cebus imitator, assembly GCF_001604975.1. Classification (NCBI taxonomy): domain Eukaryota; kingdom Metazoa; phylum Chordata; class Mammalia; order Primates; family Cebidae; genus Cebus; species Cebus imitator. The sequence continues at coordinate 182,763 of NW_016107876.1, read as the reverse complement.
CCTGTATGTTCCTCACTAGACTCAAAGCCTTTGGTGGATGGGGATAGCTATTTCTTACCTGTCTGCCTCCACTGTATTTCCTTCCCCAGGGCTTGGCATAAAGTATGTAGTCAGTAAGGGATTTCTGAACTGAACTTGTTTGAATAGCAAGGAGTTTATTATCAAAGCAGTCTTCCAATTAATGCAATAGCCTTTTTCTTATGTAAGGTGAACCAAAAATAAATAAATCTGTTTTAAAGATTAGATCCATATACTATGCCTTTCAGGAAGATGTAATAGAAAGAGATCTGAAAGGCTGAACACCTATCAGATGTATAACTTCTCTCCACCATAAGTGACTGCCAAGCTTCTCTTCAATGCCTTCAAGAATGGCAAAGTTAGTACTTCCCATAACTCTAATTGTTTGAAAGATTTTTGTTCTTTGTTTGTTTATTCGTTCACTTGCTTGTTTAACTATTTAGGTCAAATGTCTATTTCTGTAATTAAGACTCACTGACCTAACTCCTGCCATCTGGGAATATACAAGTTAAGTACTACTACAAAATCATAGTCCAAGAGTAATATTCAGTGCTGAAAGCCAAGGTAGACAAAGGGCTGTAATATAATCATCATTCCCAGAGTAAATAAATCCCATTTATATCTGTGATAACTGGACACAAGCATTTTTCTTCTCTGTCTTTATGTCTTCTTTGAATGTGAATTGGAAGACACAACAGACAAGATTTCTGTTTGATTCAACTCTAGGATGCAGGCTGCATAAATATATTTTTACTCATAAGATGGTTAACGAGGTCAATGGTCTAACATTTGAAAATGACCATGATCAAGTAGGATTCGTCCCGGGGATACAAGCCTAGTTCAACATACGCAAGTCTATAAATGTAAATCACCACATAAACAGAACCAAAGACAAAAACCACATGATTATCTCAATTGATGCAGAGAAGGCCTTTGACAAAATTCAACAGCCCTTTATGCTAAAAACCCTCAATAAACTAGGTATTGACAGAACATATCTCAAAATAATATAAGCTATTTATGACAAACCAACAGCCAATATCATACTGAATGGGAAAAAATGGGAAACATTCCCTTTGAAATCTGGGAAAAGACAAGGATGCCCTCTCTCACCACTCCTATTCAATATAGTGCTGGAAGTTCTAGCCAGAGCAATCAGGCAAGAATAAGAAATCAAGGGTATTCAAATAGGAAAGGAGGAAGTCAAATTGTCTCTATTTGCAGACGACATGATTGTATATCTAGAAGACCCCATCGTCTGAGTCCAAAAATCTCCTGAAACTGATAAGCAACTTCAGCAAAGTCTCAGGATACAAAATTGCAAACATTCCTATACACCAATAACAGACTTAAAGAGAGTCAAATCAAGAACAAACTGCCATTCATAATTGCTACAAAGAGAATAAAATACCTAGGAATATAACTAACAAGGAATGTAAATGACCTCTTCAAGGAGAACTACAAATCACTGCTCAGCGAAATAAGAGAGGACACAAACAGATGGAGAAACATTCCATGTTCATGGCTAGGAAGAATCAATATCATGAAAATGGCCATACTGCCCAAAGTAATTTATAAATTCAATGTTATCTCCATCAAGCTACCAATGACCTTCTTCACAGAACTGGAAAAAAACACCTTAAATTTCACATGGAACCAAAAGAGAGACCACATAGCCAAGTCAATTCTAAGCAAAAGAACAAAGTGGGAGGCATCACACTACTGGACTTCAAACTATACTACGAGGCTACAGTAATCAAAACAGCATGGTACTGGTACCAAAACAGAGATATAGACCAATGGAACAGAACAGAGGTCTCAGAGGCAACACAACAGATCTACAACTATCCAATCTTTGAGAACCAGACAAAAACAAGCAATGGGGAAAGGATTCCCTGTTTAATAAATGGTGGTGGGAAAACTGGCTAGCCATGTGCAGAAAGCAGAAACTGGACCCCTTCCTGACACCTTACACTAAAATTAACTCCAGATGGATTAAAGACTTAAACATAAGACCTAACGCCATAAAAACCCTAGAAGAAAATCTAGGCAAAACCATTCAGGACATAGGTGTAGGCAAGGACTTCATGATCAAAACACCAAAAGCATTGGTAGCAGAAGCCAAAAAAGACAAATGGGACCTAATCAAACTCCACAGCTTCTGCACAGCAAAAGACACAGTCATTAGAGTGAATAAGCAACCAAAAGAATGGAAAAAATTTTTGCAGTTTACCCATCTGACAAAGGGCTGATATCCAGAATTTACAAAGAACTAAAACAGATTTACAAGAAAAAAAACACCAAGCCCATTCAAAAGTGGGCAAAGGATATGAACAGACACTTTACAAAAGAAGACATACATGAGCCCAACAAACATATGAAAAAATGCTCATCATCAATGATCATTAGAGAAATGCAAATCAAAACTACATTGAGATACCATCTCATGCCAGTTAGAATGGCGATCATTAAAAAATCTGGAGACAACAGATGCAGGAGAGGATGTGGAGAAATAGGAACACTTTTACACTGTTAGTAGGAGTGTAAATTAGTTCAACCATTGTGGAAGACAGTGTGGCAATTCCTCAAGGACCCAGAATTAGAAATTCCATTTGACCCAGCAATCCCATTACTGGGTATATATCCAAAGGATTATAAATCATTCTACCGTAAGGACACATGCACACGAATGTTCATTGCAGCACAGTTTACAATAGCAAAGACCTGGAACCAACCCAAATGCCCATCAATGATAGACTGTACAAGGAAAATGTGACACATATACACCATGGAATATTATGCAGCCATCAAAAACGATGAGTTCGTGTCCTTCATAGGGACACAGATGAACCTGGAAACCATCATTTTCAGCAAATTGACACAAGAGCAGAAAATCAAACACCACATGTTCTCACTCATAGGCGGGTGTTGAACAATGAGAACACATGGACACAGGGAGGGGAGCACTACACACTGGGGTCTGTTGGGGGAAAATAGGGGAGGGACAGCAGGGGGTGGGAGTTGGGGAGAGATAGCATGGGGAGAAATGACAGATATAGGTGAAGGGGAGAAAGGCAGCAAATCACACTGCCACGTGTGTACCTATGTAACAATCTTGCATATTTTTCACATGTACCCCAAAACCTAAAATGCAATAATAAATAAATAAATAAATAAGAAAATGCCAGCTTCCCTCTTCCTCTTTCTGAGGGCTCCTGAACCCTGAAATACAGCAGGAAACAGGATTGAGTTCCTAACTAGGGGATATAAATCCCCTAAATTTCTTTTTAGAGGAGTCCGGGCAGCTCTCATTTGCACATTACCTTTTACTGGTGAGTACGTATTACAAATGAAGAAACTGAGGCTCAATGGATTAAATGACATGCTCAGGTCACAAGGCTGGAGTGGTAGTCTTTCCTAAAGTCCAGAATTTTTTTTAGGTGGATGCTGTAAATTGAAGAATGTGAAGGCATTTTACAAGACAAGGAAAGAAAGTTAAATGGGCAATTTTACAGTGAACTAGCCATAATCAACAAGCTGCTGGCCTTGAAAGTTTCTTCCAAAAAGCTTGTCCAGTCTCTGTTACTGTTTAATTTTTAGACACATTAAACCTGAGGAAGAGTGGACTCCCAGCCAAACTAACATTGTGCAGATAAATCAAATTTGGTCTTTTTTCTAGATGTACCATCCTATAGATGAGACCCACTGGCTCTTCCCCACAAAGGTTGTGCATTATATGTTGTACGCCTACCTTAGCCTGCCGGTCTAGTACTTATTTTTCCTCAAGGAGTATTATACCATTAAAGGAATAAAAGGCTGCTCCTTTGGTCACTCGCTTTCTTGCAGTCACAGTGACCACTGACAGAGACTTAGTCTACTGGGCCACTGGCTGTCTCACCCAAATTAATCATTCTTTTAAAAAAAAAAAAACATAATTATACAATATAGCAGTACTGTTATAATAATAATTATTTGTGGCTTTAACTGTGTATTAAATAATGTAATCATGTTTGGTGACTTTTGAATTCAATGCCTGTTTAGGTATCAAATGAAATAACTGATTAAGATGATTCTATTACTGTCTACAGTAAGGAAGACTTAGTTTTTGTTTCCTACTGAAAAGCATTCTTCCCTTTCCCTAGTTACATTCCCATTTTATTTACATATTCTTTATGGGTTTTGTCAACACATTGTAAAGAAGAAACTGAAAATATCTTAGGGACACTTGCTGAATAGTCACACTGGTTAACATTAAGTATTCCATAACTTTTACATTTTATTTGAGGTTATAGGAAATCCATTTCATGAAATGAGAATGTCAGATTGCGAGCATAATCAGAATACTGATCCTCAGAGCAAACACACAAAATTAGATAATTGAAGCTTCTTTCTATAGGAGGATTTGATGGGACTTCTGGGTGTAGGGAGGAATTAGGAAAATTTTGGCAATAAAAGACTGCAGTACACTGGAATTTTAACTGTAGAACTGAAAGGAGAATAAGATACACTTAAGACCTCAGGAGTTGATTGCTGTTTGGGAAGATCACTTTGGGTTGATAGTATGTTGCATCATGCAAATGTTTAGTCCATGGTCTTTGTTCCTAACTTCCTCAAGAGATACTCCTATCAGAAACAAAGGAAGCAAAGCCACTTTTTACAAGAGCCCAATAAAAGAATTTAAGTACTGACATGATATAGTAAACTAGAAGAAAGTATCTACTCATTCTTTAGGGAGCCTAGTAAGGTTTTAAAATTTGGTGGAAAGATACTCTTACTCTTTCTACAAGAAAGTAACATCTCTAGTAACACAGCCAGAGACACATGGACAGGGCCATCAACATAAGTAGCAGTAACAAGGTTAAATCCCAGTAACAATGTCAAAATCCAACATCAGGTACAAGTATCAGAGCCTAGAAAATCCACAAGACAACGAAGCAGAGATGGCAAAAGCAGACATAACAGGAGAACTTGAGCCACACTGAGCTACGCTAAACTCTCTGTGTCACTACCATAGAAGGGATGAACTTGAGAGTCTTTGACACCCAAAAAATTCTATGTGGAAACTCAGAGGTAGAAATTCCTTTTGTTCCTAATAATATGTTCACTCACATCTCCTTGTTCTTGCCAGGTCTTCAGTCCATCTAATGAACATATAGGTGTACAAATGCACTTTTCAGGAGAAACCTGCATCCTAATGACAGCTTTGTGCCAAGAGACTACTTTGTGATTCTTTATACCAATAATAAAACATCATGGCATACTACTACCTAAAATCTGTGGCAAATTCTCTAAGACTACCTCAGAGGAAAAAAGTAAGACAAAATGTCAATTCCATCATTTTTCTTTAAAGGCATCTCCATTTGATATATTTTATACATTTATTTTTATGCAAACTTTGTTTGAAGAGAAAAAATCTGCTTCTAAAAGTTTAAGACTACTAGACTAGTAAAACTCTTCTAGGCATCAGTCTCTTTTCTATTAAAACTGTAATAATAATAATAATTGCCCTACAACCTAAAACATATTACATTATGTATTTTTACTAGTCTGCTTCTAACCAGGAGAAAGAGGAACTTCCTGAGTGGAGGTAACTGTCATTTATTTATAAGACAAGAACACACTGAATATCTTTTTGTATCAGGCATATTGGAATAGGCAATAAGGGATTCATATGAGCAGATTGAATGTGATCCTTGCCTTCTTGAAGCTTACTCTCCGATCATTCCAAAGACCTTACAGCAGCCTAAATGCCCTGCATGACAGTCTGTCTACTCAATCTTTCTGACCTCATTTCCTGACACTCAACCCCTTGTTCTTTGTGTTCTAGCCGCACTGGCCTTTTTGCTATTTATTGAATAATTTAGGCATGGCATAGCCTTAGGACCTATGCATTAGTTGTACACTTATCTGGGTTATTTTTTGCCTGAATACAAACATGGTTAACTTCCCCTTCTCTTCAAGTGCCCCCTTATGTTACTTTTTCAGATTAAGCCTTAACCAACCAATTTACAATTCTAACAAGAAAGATTGGTCTTTAAATATCTGCGAGTCTGACAATATAGCAGTGCCCAACCAATTACCAAATAGGCCTAATTTTGAGAAAAATGTGTATTTTAAAAAAAATTGGATATCCCCTGGCAGACAACAAAAGCTGCTTCTGAAAAGATTAACAAAAAAATTGCAAACTGAGAATCTCATTCTAATTATCTAGCTGATGGAATTATTATGTGAAATATTTTCTTTGGCTAGGTCTCCCATGTTCTCCCATGTTCAATTCTTCAACATTACATCAAAGTACATTATAGAGGTGGGTAGGAGCCTTCAAATGAGTAATAGCTATAATGAAACCATGTCCACCTGGTTGTCTAGACCAGCCACATATACACTTAGAGGCCTCTATCTTCCCTTGTTTATAAATTATTACCTGCTTTTATCTTTAATTTATCAAAAAATTTGCAAATTTTACCCCAATTTTCTTATAATTAAATTTAATTCATTCACTTATTCATATAACATACATTAATAGGCATTATATGCCATGCTGTGGAGATGCAAAGACATATGAAGCTCAATGATGTCCAAGGGAAAAAGGAGTAAGAAAGAACATTCCAAGTAAAAGGACTAGCAGATGTAAAGGCTCAGAGACATAAAACCTTTAAGTCATTTTGAAAGGCTGAATGTTTTTTCCAATTCTGTGAAGTAAGTAAGTGGTAACTTGACGGGGATAGCATAGAATCTATAAATTACTTTGGGCAGTACGGTCACTTTCATAATACTGATTCTTCCTAACCATGAGCATGGAATGTTTTTCCATTTGTTTGTGTACTGTTGTATTTCCTTGAGCAGTGGTTTGTAATTATCCTTGAAGAGGTCCTTTACATCCCTTGTTAGTTGGATTCCTAGATATTTTATTCTCTTTGTAGTAACTGTGAATGGGAGTTCACTTATGATTTGGCTCTCTGTTGGTCTGTTATTGGTGTATAGAAATGCTTGTGGTTTTTGCACATTGATTTTGTATCCTTAGACTTTTCTGAAGATGCTTATCAGCTTCAGGAGATTTTGGGTGGAGATGATGGGGTCTTCTAAATATAAAATTATGTCATCTGCAAATAGAGACAATTTGACTTCCTCTTTTCCTAAATGAATACCTTCCTTCTCTTGCCTGATTGCTCTGGCCAGAACTTCCACTACTATGTTGAATAGGAGTGGTGAGAGACGGCATCCTTGTCATGTGCCAGTTTTCAAAGGGGATGCTTCTACTTTGTGCCCATTCAGTATGATATTGGCTGTGGGTTTGTTATAAATAGCTCTTATTATTTTGAAATATGTTCCATCAATACCTAGTTTATTGAGAGTTTTTAGCATGAAGGCTGTTGAATTTTGTCAAAGGACTCCTCTGCATCTATCAAGATAATCATGTGGTTTTTGTCTTTGGTTCTGTTTATGTGATGGATTGTGGTTATTGGTTTGCATATGTTGAACCAGCATTGCATCCCAGGGATGAAGCTGACTTGATCCTGGTGGATAAGCTTTTTGATGTGCTGCTTGATTTGATTCGCCAGTATTTTACTGAGGATTTTCACATTGATGTTCATGAGGGATATTGGCCTGAAATTTTCTTTTTTGTGTGTGTCTTTGCCAGGTTTTGACATCAGGGTGATGTTGGCCTCATAAAATGAGTTGGGAGTATTCCCTCTTTTTCTATTGTTTGGAATAGTTTCAAAAGGAATGGTACCAGCTCCTCTTTGTACCTCTGCTAGAATTCGGTTGTGAAACCGTCTGGTCCTGGACTTTTTTTCATTGGTACGCTATTAATTTCTGCCTAAATTTCATATGAAACCAAAAAAGAGCCCACATAGCCAAGACAATCCTAAGCAAAAAGAACAAAGCTGGAGGCATCATGCCACCTGACTTGAAATTATACTGCAAGGCTATAGTAATCAAAACACCATGGTACTGGTACCAAAGCAGATATATAGACCAATGGAACAGAACAGATGCCTCAAAAATAATGCCCACATCTACAATCATATAATTTTTGACACACCTGGCAAAAACAAGCAATTGGAAAAGGATTCCCTATTTAATAAATGGTGTTGGAAAAACTGGCTAGCTATGTGCAGAAAGCTGAAACTGGATCCCTTCCTTACATCTTATACAAAAATTAACTCCAGATGGATTAAAGACTTACATGTAAGGTCTAAAACCATAAAAACCCTAGAAGAAAACCTAGGCAATACCATTCAGGACATAGGCATGAGCAAAGACTTCATGACTAAAACACCAAAAGCAATAGCAGCAAAAGCCAAAATAGACAAATGGGATCTAATTAAACTAAAGAGCTTCTGCACAGGAAAAGAAACTATCATCAGAGTGAACACGCAACCTACAGAATGACAGAAAATTTTTGCAATCTCTCCATCTGACAAAGGGCTAATATCCATAATCTATGAAGAACTTAGACATATTTACAAGAAAAAAAACAACTACATCCAAAAGCAGGTGAAGGATATGAATAGACACTTCTCAAAAGAAAACATTTATGCAGCCAACAAACATATGAAAAAGCTCATCATCACTGGTCATTAGAGAAATGAGAGAAATGCAAATCAAAACAAAAATGAGGAACTATCTTACACTAGTTGGAATGGTGATCATTAAAAAATCTGGAGACAACAGATGCTAGAGACAATGTGGAAAAATAGGAACGTTTTTACACTGTTGGTGGGAGTGTAAATTAGTTCAACCATTGTGGAAGACAGTGTGGGTATTCCTTCAGGATCTAGAGCTAGAAATATTATTTGACTCAGTGACTCCATTACTGAATATATACCCAAAGGTGTATAAATCATTCTATTATAAAGACAAATGCACACGTAAGTTTATTGCAGCACTGTTTATGGTAGGAAATACTTGCACCAACCCAAATGCCCATCAGTGATAGACTGGATAAAGAAAATGTGACACATATACACCATGGAATACTATGCAGTCATAAGAAAGGATGAGTTCATGTCCTTTGCAGGGACATGGATGAAGCTGGAAACCATCATTCTCAGCAAACAAACAAAAACAGAAAACCAAACACCACATGTTCTCACTCAAAAGTGTGAGCTGAACAATGAGAACACATGGATATAGGGAGGTGAACATCTCACACTGTGGCTTGTCAGCGGGTGGGATGCTAGGGGAGTGATAGCATTAGGAGAAATATCTAATATAGTTGACAGGGTGATAGATGCAGCAAATCACCATGGCACATGCACACTTATGTAACAAACCTACAAGTTCTGCCCATGTACCCAGGGCTTAATGTATAATAATAATAAAATATAGAAAGATGATGTGTATGAAAATGTTTAGAGCAATTCTATTCATAATAGCTACAATCTCGAAACAATCCAGATGTCCATCAAGAGGAGAACGCACAAACAACTAATGGAATAAGCATACAGTAGAATACCATAAATAAAAAGAAAAAAAAAAAAAGGCTGAATGTTGCAGGAGAGCTAGGCAGAGGCTTGTGTAAACTATAATAGGAAGCTGGAACTTGTGGCTATGTAAAGTTATCAATAAGCTTTTTGTTTGGTTGGATAATGTAGAATTATTTATTGACAAATAAAGTTATGTATAAGATATTGTTCAGTTAAAATGTCAAATTAAAAATGGCAAGTACAATGTGATCCTACTTCATAATAAGAATAGCTATGTATTTTGACACAAAAAGATTCATAAAAGAATCCAAATATCAACAGTAGCAAGATTAATACTGGATTATTAATAATACTGTATTTTCACTGTACCTTCATACTATCTGAATTTTAAAAGTAATAGCATCTATTTGTTTTATTATTTTCTAACTTAATAATCATTTTTATTTTAGAAAACATCAAATGGACATTAAAACTATTTTTCTGTCACGAAAATTCATTTAAATAACTACATTTGGCGTATAATATTCAACTGGAAAGTATTAGAAGCAAACTTGATTTGTGAATGCAAATAAAAATGTTTGCTTATATGTACTTGGATGCTATTTCCAATCGTAGTGGGCCTTTAACAAAAATGATTTTAATTAGCCTTTTATTTCTGTGTCAAATTATTTTATTTTTCTGCTAATAGTTGCCTATTAAATGATTCTCTCTCCTCTTATTCACTTTCAGTCTCAGGTAACGGAGAATAAAATATTCCTTATTTTTTTCCACATGAAACACATTTGCTAAGGTGATTCTTTCAAGCAAAACACCAAAATATTACCAAAATTCTAAAGCATTTGTTTATTATAAACATACCCCTTTAATGATCTTACTGCTTTTACAATTGTAATTATTTTACAAGATTAACTCATAAATTTTCTGCTTAAAAAATATCAATTTGTGTAAGATACTTGTTGATGGTCTATAAATAGCAAGAATATACTCCAGTATATCTTAAAAGATAAGCCTAATTTAACTTATTTTATAAAATAATTCATATCATTTGGGGAAAAAAGGGAAATATTATTTTATATAAATTCACTTTCCCCACTGAGAATAGTTGAAAAAAAGTTTTGTTAAGGGTCAGTTTTAACTTTTATTTTATGTTCAGGCTTACAAGTACAGGTTTGTTACATAGGTAAATTTGTGTCATGGGGTTTTGTTATACAGTTCATTTTATCACCCGAGTATTAAGCCTAGTACTCAGTACTTATTTTCCCTGATCTTCTCCCTTTTTCCACCTTTCACCCTCCAAAAACCCCCAGTGTATGCTGTTTCCCTCTATATGTCCGTATGTCCTCATCATTTAGCTCCCATTTATAAGTGAGACCATGTAGTATTTGGTTTTCTGTTCCTGTGTTAGTTTGGTAAGAACAATGTCCTCAGTCTCCATCTCTATTCCTGCAAAAGACATGATCCAATTTTTTATGGCTGGCTGCATAGTATTTCAAGATGTTAAAAGTCTACTTTAAAAGGGAGTGGCAAAAACTATATTTCACTACCTTTGAGTAACTTTAGTTTTGTTACTCTTTCTAGTTTAAATTCATTGACACAGAGACCTCCATACCACATTAGAAAGTCTAACAATGACCTATACAATTTGAGAACCACTGGAGCATTATTAAACCATCATTCATTTTAAGTAAAACATCTGACGCAAAAGTGATATTGTGCAGCAGAACTTTTACCATAAGATACAAATAATTTATATTATAAATTGTTACAAAAAGCTGCACCAGCATAATTAAGTTTTGCATATTCTTTAGAAGACCTCCAAATTTCAGAGTATATCATCAATCTTCATTTCAGATGTAGTAGCATACAAGCTGGATTTTCTTTTTTCTTTTTTTTTTTAATTGTACTTTAGGTTCTGGGTTACATGTGCAGATCATGCAGGGTTGTTGCATACATACATACATGGCAAGGTGGTTTGCTCCCTTCCTCCCCCCATCACCTATATCTGGTATTTCTCCCCTCATTATCCCTCCCCACCCTCCCTACCCTCCAATGTCCCTTCCCTGGTCCTCCCCAACTGACCGCAGTGTGTGATGCTCCCCTCCCTGTGTCCACGTGTTCTAATTGTTCAACACCAGCCTATGAGTAATAGCATGTGGTGTTTGATTTTCTGTTCCTGTGTCAGTTTGCTGAGAATGATGGTTTCCATGTTCATCCATGTCCCTATGAAGAACACAAACTCATCGTTTTTTATGGCTGCATAGTATTCCATGGTGTATATGTGCCACATTTTCTTTATCCAGTCTATTGTTGATGGACATGTGGGTATTTGCTATTGTAAACAGTGCCACAATGAATATACGTGTGCATGTGTCTTTATAATAGAACAATTTATGATTCTTTGGGTATATACCTGGTAATGGGATTGCTGGGTCAAATGGTATTTCTATTTCTAGGTCCTCAAGGAATTGCCACACTGTCTTCCACAATGGTTGAACTCATTTACACTCCCACCAACAGTGTAAAAGTGTTCCTGTTTCTCCACATCCTCTCCATCATCTGCTGTCTCCAGATTTTTTAATGATCACCATTCTAACTGGTATGAGATGGTATCTGAATGTGGTTTTGATTTGCATTTCTCTAATGACCAGTGATGATGAGCCTTTTTTCATGTTTGTTGGCCTCATAAATGTCTTCTTTTGAAAAGTGTCTGTTCATATCCTTCATCCACTTTTGAATAGGCTTGTTTATTTTTTTCTTGTAAATCTGTTTTACTTCTTTGTAGATTCTGGATATTAGCCCTTTGTCAGATGGGTAGGTTGCAAAAATTTTTTTTCCATTCTTTTGTTTGTCAGTTCACTCTAATGATTGTTTCCTTTGCTGTACAGAAGCTCTGGAGTTTAGTTAGATCCCATTTGTCTATTTTTCCTTTTGTGGCCATTGCTTTTGGTGTTTTAGCCATGAAGTCCTTGCCTATGCCTATATCCTGAATGGTTTTGCCTAGGTTTTCCTTCTAGGGTTTTTATGGTGTTAGGTCTTATATTTAGATCTTTAATCCATCTGGAATTAATTTTAATGTAAGGTGTCAAGAAGGGGTTCAGTTTCTGCTTTCTGCACACTGCTAGCCAGTTTTCCCAACACCATTTATTAAGCAAGGAATCCTTTCCTCATTGCTTGTTTTTGTCAGGTTTGTCAAAAATCAGATGATTATAGATGTGAGGTGTTGCTTCTGAGGCCTCTGTTCTGTTCCATTGGTCTATGGCTCTATTTTAGTACCAGTACCATGTTGTTTTGATTACTTTGGCCAGACCTGCCCTACAAGAGCTCCTGAGGGAAGCACTAAACACAGAAAGGAAAAACCAGTACCAGCCACTGCAAAAAAGAACCAAATGGTAAAGACCAATGATGAAATGAAGATATTACACTCACCAAAGGGAAAAACAACCAACCAGTAATAAAATGGCAGGATCAAATTCACACGTAACAATATTAACATTAAATGTAAATGGACTAAATGCCCCAATCAAAAGACACAGGCTGGCAAATTGGATTAAAAGTCAAGAACCATCAGTGTGCTGTATTCAGGAGACCCATCTCACATGCAAAGACACACATCAACTCAAAATAAAGGGATGGAAGAAGACGTATCAAGGAAATGGAGAGCAAAAAAAAAGCAGGGGTGACAATCCTAGCCTCTGATAAAATGGACTTTAAACCAACAAGGGTAAAAAGAGACAAGGGCATTACATAATGATAAAAGGATCAATACACCAAGAAGAATTAACTATCCTAAATATATATGCACCCAACACAGGAACACCCAGATACATAAAGCAAGTCCTTAATGACCTACAAAGAGACTTAGACTCCTGCACAATAATTGTGGGAGATTTTAACACTCCACTGTCAATATAAGACAGACCAATGAGGCAGAAAATTAACAAGGAAATCCAGGACTTGAATGCAGATCTGGATCAAGCGAACTTCATAGACATTAGCAGAACTCTTAACCCCAAATCCATAGAATATACATTCTTCTCAGCACCACATCATGCTTACTTTTAAATCGACCACATAATTGGAAGTAAATCACCCCTCAGCAAATGAAAAAGATCAGAAATCTTAACAGTCTCTCAGACCACAGTGCAATCAAATTATAACTCAGCATTAAGAAACAAACTCAAAACCCCACAATTTCATAAAAAATGAACAACTGGCTTCTGAATGTTGACTGTGAAATGAAAGCAGAAATAAAGATATTCTTCAAAATCAATGAGAATAAAGACACAACATAACAGAATCTCTGGGACACATTTAAAGCAGTGTCTAGAAGGAAATTGATAGCAATAAATGCTCACATGAGGAGCAATGAAAGGTCTAAAATGGACACTCTATCATCAAAACTGCAAGAGTTAGAGGAGCTAGATCATAAAAACTCAAAAGCTAGCAGAAGACAAGAAATAACTAAGATCAGAGCAGAACTGGAGGAGATAGAGACACAAAAAAATCCCTTCAAAAAATCAACAAATCCAGGAGGTCGTTTTTTGAAAAGATCGACAAAATAGATGGACCACTAGCCAGGATAATCAAAAATAAAAGAGAAAACTCAAATAGATGCAATAAAAAATGATAAAGGGGACATCACCACCTATTCCACAGAAATACAAACTACCATCAGAGATTACTACAAACAACTCTGTTAACACAAACCAGTAAATCTGGAAGAAATAGATGAATTCATGGACACTTGCACTCTCCCAAGACTAAGCCAGGAAGAGGTTGAAACCCTTAATAGACCAATAACAAGGGCTGAAGTGGAGGCAGCAATTAATAGCCTACCAACTGAAGAAAGCCCAGATCCAGACGGGTTTACAGCCAAATTCTACCAGACATACAAAAAGGAACTGGTACCATTCTTTCTGAAACGAATCCAAACAATACAAAAAGAATATTTTATGACACTCATTTTAAGAGACCAACATCATCCTAATACCAAAACCAGGCAGATGCACACCTGAAAAAGAAAACTTCAGGCCAATATCCATGATAAGCATTGACACAAAAATCTTCAATAAAATACTGGCAAACAGAATGCAACAGCAAGTCAAAAAGCGTATTCATCATGATCAAGTAGAACTCATTCCGGGTATGCAAGGCTGGTTCAACATACACAAGTCTATAAACACAAACCATCACATAAACAGAACCAAAAGCAAAAACCACATGATTATCTCAATAGATGCAGAGAAGGCCTTTGACAAAATTCAAAAGCCCTTTAGCTAAACACCTTCAATAAATTAAGTGTCAATGGAATATATCACAAAACAATAAAAGCTATTTATGACAAACCCACAGCCAATATCATACTGAATGGGCAAAAATTGGAAGCATTCCCTTTTAAATCTGGCACTAGACAAAAATGGCCTCCCTCACAAACTCCTAGTCAATATAGTATTGGAAGTTCTAGCCAGAGCAGTCAGGAAAGAAAAAGAAATAAAGGGTATTCAATTAGGAAAGGAAGAAGTCAAATTGTCTCCATTTGCAGATGACATGAATTTATATTTAGAAGACCCCATTGTCTCAGCCCAAAATCTCCTGAAACTGATAAGCAAATTCAGAAAGTCTCAGGATACAAAATCAATGTTCAGAAATCACAAGCATTTCTATACACCAATAACAGACAAACAGAGAGTCAAATCAAAAGTTAACTCCCATTCACAATTGCTACAAAGAGAATAAAATACCTAGGAATACAACTAACAAAGATGTAAAGGACCTCTTCAAGGAGAACAACAAACCACTGCTCAAGGAAATAAGAGGGGACACAAATAGATTGAAAAACATTCCATGCTCATGGTTGGGAAGAATCAACATTTTGAAAATGGCCATACTGCCCAAAGTAATTTATAGATTCAATGCTATTCCCATCAAGCTTCCAATGACCTTCTTCACAGAACTGGAAAAAAACACTTCAAAATTCATATGGAACCAAAAGAGAGCCCGCATAGCCAAAACGATCCTAAGCAGAAAGAACAAAGCTGGAGGCATCATGCTGACTGACTTCAAACTATACTACAAGAAGCTGGATTTTCTAAGTAGGATTTCCACAATCTTGAGAAGTGGCACATTGATGAGATGACCAATTCACTTTACCTGTCTGTGCTTCGTATCCTTCCCTTTTCTTGTTAAATCTGAGAAAAGCATTCCAAGAGCCCTAATTGCTACTTCAGGTAGCAATGTCACAGGTTTGGCATAGGTACGAACACTCGATTCAATGCTTAACAGTTTAAATTTAACAATCTGGTCATGTAGTGCAGTAGTTACTTTTAGCAATTGATGTGGATATCTACTTGAATAAGAGATAACTGAATAAACATATATATTTTGACCCTAAAACATGAACACTGCCACATACAGTCAGCCCTCCCTACCTTCCAGTTCCACACCTGTGTATTCCACAAACTGCAAATCAAAAATATTCAAAAATAAAAGCAATAAAATCAATATAATACAAATTAAGAAACAATACAGTATAACAACTGTTTACATAGCATTTACATTGAATTAGGCATTACAAGTAATCAAGAGATGAAGTGTACAGGAGGATGTATGCAGGTTATATGCAAATACTACACGATTTTGTAAAAAGGGACTGGAACCTCTGAGGAATCTGGTATGTGCAGGACTCCTGGAATGAATTTCCCACAGATACCAAGGAATCATTGTATTTGAAAATGGTTGATACAAATTAGTTGCTACAGCTCCAGCTTCTCAATACTTGCTCTTCATCAAGAAGGAACAGTGAGGTGCCATCTCTCATTGGAGTTGCTTAGGAGCTAAACAGAGTTTATGTCCAACTCTCCTTTTGCCTCTGCACACTTGATTTTGGTATCCTATTCGGACCCACCAGAACCTCATCTAAGCCTTTCTGTTGAATGCTATGTATGCTTCCATCTCAGAACTGACAGTTTGTCAGGGTTGCACCAGCTATAAGGCCAGTGAACACCTGCTTCCGGGGTGCTAGGGAACACTAGGAAAATGATAGAGCAGTGTGTGATGCTTCCCTCCCTGTGTCCATGTGTTCTAATTGTTCAACTGATCCACCTTTGAGTGAGAACATGTGGTGTTTGGTTTTCTGTTCTTGTATCAGTTTGCAGAGAATGAAGGTTTCCAGATTCATCCATGTCCCTACAAAGGACACAAACTCATCCTTTTTATGGCTGCATAGTATTTCATGGTGTATATGTGCCACGTTTTCTTTATCTGGTCTATCATTGATGGACATTTTGGTTGGTTCCAAGTCTTTGCTATTGTAAACAATGCTTCAATGAACATACGTGTGCATGTGTCTTTATAATAGAAAGATTTATAATCCTTTGGGTATATATCCAGTAATGGGATTGCTGGGTCAAATAGTATTTCTTTCTATATCCTTGAGGAATAGCCACACTGTCTTCCAAAATGGTTGAACTAATTTACACTCCCACCAACAGTGTAAAAGTGTTACTATTTATCCATATCCTCTCCAGCATCTGTTGTCTCGAGATTTTTTAATGATCACCCTTCTAACTGGTGTCAGATGGTATCTCAATGTGGTTTCGATTTGCATTTCTCTAATGATGAGTGATGATGAGCATTTTTTGTAAGTTTGTTGGCTGCATAAATGTCTTCTTCTGAAAAGGGTCTGTTCATATCCTTTGCTGACTTTTGGATGGGGTTGTTAGTTTTTTTCCTTGTAATTCTGCTTTAGTTCTTTGTATATTCTGAATATTAGCCTCTTATCAGACGGGTAGCTTGCAAACATTTTTTCCCATTCTGTTGGTTGCTGGTTCACTCTAATAATTGTTTCTTTTGCTGTGCAGAAACTCTTAAGTTTAATTAGATCACATTTGATTATTTTGGCTTTTGTTGCCATTGCTTTTGGTATTTTAGTCATGAAGTCCTTGCCTATGTCTACGTCCTGAATAGTATTCCCTAGGTTTTCTTCTAGAGTTTTTATGGTGTTAGCTCTTATGTTTAAATCTTTAATCCACCTGGAGTTGATTTTTGTATAAGGGGTAAGGAAGTGATCCAGTTTCAGCTTTCTGCATATGGCTAGCCAATTTTCCCAACATCATTTATTAAACAGGGAATCCTTTCCCCATTGCTTGTTTTTTTCAGGTTTGTAAAAGATCAGATGGTTGTAGATGTGTGTTGTTACTTCCGAGACCTTTGTTGTGTTCCATAGATCTCAATTTCTGTTTTGATACGAGTACCATGCTTTTTTGATTACTGTAGCCTTGCAGTGTAATTTGAATTCAGGTAGCGTGATGCCTCCAGCTTTGTTCTTTTTGATTAGGAATGTCTTGGCTATTAGGGCTTTTTTCTGGTTCCATATGAAGCTTAAGGTGGATTTTTCCAGTTTCTGTGAAGAAGGTCAATGGTAGCTTGATGGGAATAGCATTGAATCTATAAATTACTTTGGGCAGTATGGCCATTTTCATGATATTGATTCTTCCTAACCATGAGTATGGACTGTTTTTACATTTGTTTGTGTCCTCTCTTATTTCCTTGAGCAGTGGTTTGTAGTTTTCCTTTAAGAGGTCCTTCACATCCTTTGTTAGTTGTATTCCTAGGTATTTTATTCTCTTTGTAGCAGTGGTGAATGGGAGTTTGGTCATGATTTGGCTCTCTGTTTGTCTATTATCAGTGTATATGAATGCTTGTGATTTTTGCACATTGATTTTGTATCCTCAGACTTTGCTGAAGTTGCTTATCATCTTAAGGAGATTTTGAGCTGAAACCATGGGGTCTTCTAAATATACAATCATGTCGTCTGCAAATAGAGACAATTTGATTCCCCTTTTTCTAATTGAATAGCCTTTATTTCTTTCTCTTGCCTGATTGCTCTGGCCAGAACTTCTAAGAAAATGTTGAATAGGGATGATGAGGGAGAGCACCTTTGTCTAGTGCCAGTTTTCAAAAGGAATGCTTCCAGCATTTGCCCATTCAGAATGACATTGACTGTGAGCTTGTTGTATATAGCTTTTATTATTTTGAGATATGTTCCATCGATACCTATTTTATTTAGAGGTTTTAGCATAAAATGGTGTTGAATTTTGTTGAAGGCCTTCTCTGCATCTATTGAGATAATCATGTGATTTTTGTGGTTTGCTTTGTTTATGTGATGAATTATGTTTATGGATTTGCATATGTTGAATCAGTCTTGTATCTCCAGGATGAAGCCTACTTGATAGTAATGGATAATCTTTCTGATGTACAGTTGCATTTGGTTTGCGGTATTTTATTGAAGATTTTTGCATCGATATTCATCATCGATATTGGCCTGAAGTTTTCTTTTTTGGTTGTGTCTCTGCCAGGTTTTGGTATCAGGATGACGTTTTTTCGCATAAAATGAGTTAGGGAGGTTTCCCTCTTTTTGTATTGTTTGGAATGGCTTCAGAAGGAATGGTACCAGCTCCTCCTTGTACATCCAGTATAATTCATCTGTGAGCATGTCTGGACTTGGACTTTTTTGGTGGGCAGGCTATTAATTGCTGCTTCCACTTCAGACCTTGTTATTGATCTATTCAGGGATTCAACCTCCTCCTGGTTTAGTATTGGGAGTGTGTAAGTGTTCAGAAATTTATCCATTTCTTCTAGATTTACCGGTTTATGTGTAGTAATCTCTGATGGTAGTTTGTATTTCTGTAGAATCAGTGATGATATCCCCTTTATCATTTTTTATTGCATCTAATAAATTTTTCTCTCTTTTCTTTTTTATTAGTCTGGCTAGCAGTCTGTCTATTTTGTTGATCTTTTTGAAAAAACAGCTCCTGGATTTATTAGTTTTTCAAAGGGTTTTTTGTGTCTCTATCTCTTTCACTTCTGCTCTGATCTTAGTTGTTTCTTGTCTTCTGCTAGCACTCAATTTTGATGACAGGGTGTCAATTTTAAATCTTTCCTTGCTTCTCATGTGGGCATTTAGTGCTATAAATTTCCCTCTAGACCCTGCTTTAAATGTGTTCCAGAGATTTGGGTATGTTGTGTCTTCATTCTTATTGTTTTCAAAGAACATCTTTATTTCTGCCTTCATTTCATTGTTTATCCAATCATCATTCAGGAGCAAGTTGTTTAGTTTTCATGTAATCATGCAGTTTTGAGTGAGTTTCTTAAACCTGAGTTCTAATTTGATTGCACTGTGGTCTGAGAGACTGTTTGCTATGATTTCCAATCTTTTGTATTTGCTGAGGAGTGATTTACTTCCAATTATGTGGTCAATTTTATAGTAAGTGCAATGTGGTGCTGGGAAGAATGTATATTCTGTTGATTTGTGGAAAGTTCTGTAGATGTCTATCAGGTCAGCTTGGTCCAGATCTGCAGTCAAGTCCTGGGTGTCCTTGTTAAATTTCTGTCTTGTTGATCTGTCTAATATTGACAGTGGAGTGTTAAAGTCTCCAACTATTATTGTGTGGGAGTCGAAGTCTCTTTGTAGGTAATTAAGAACTTGCTTTATGTGTCTGGGTGCTCCTGTATTACGTGTATGTATATTTAGGATTGTTAGCTCTTCTTGATGCATTGATCCTTTTACCGTTATGTAATATCCTTCTTAGTCTCTTTTGATCTTTGTTGGTTTAAAGTCCATTTTATCAGAGACTAGGTTGCAACCCCTGCTTTTTTTTTGCTCTCCATTTGCTTGGTAAATCTTTTTCCATCCCTTTATTTTGAGTCTGTGTGTGTCTTTGCATGTGAGATGAGTCTCCTGAATAGAGCACACTGATGGGTCTTGACTTTTTACCCAATTTGCTAGTCTGTGTCTTTTGATTTGGAGCATTTAGGTCATTTACATTTAAGGTTAATATTGTTACATGTGAATTTGAGCCTGCCATTTTGATATTATCTGGTAGTTTTGCCTGTTAGTTGATGCAGTTTCTTCATTGTGTTGATGATCTTTCCCATTTAGTATGTTTTTGCAGTGGCTGATACTGGTTGTTTCTTTCCATGTTTAGTGCTTCCTAGAGGAGCTCTTGTAAGGAAGGTCTGGTGGTGACAAAATCTCTCAGCAGTTGTTGTTTATAAAAGATTTTATTTCTCCTTCATTTATGAAGCTTAGTTTGGCTGGATATGATATTCTGGGTTGAAAGTTCTCTTCTTTAAGGATGTTGAATATTGGCCCCCACTCTCTTCTGGCTTGTAGGGTTTTTGCTGAGAGATCCACTGTGAGCCTGATGGCTTCCCTTTGTGGGTAACCTGATCTTTCTGGCTGCCCTTAGCATTTTTTCCTTCATTTCAACCCTGGTGCCTCTGATGATTATGAGCCTTGGGGTTGCTCTTCCTGAGGAATATCTTTGTGGTGTTCTCTGTATTTCCTGAATTTGAATGTTGCCCTCTCTTTTTAAGTTGAGGAAGTTCTCCTGGATAATATCCTGAAGAATGTTTTCCAGCTTGGAATCATTTTCCCCATCACATTCAGGTACACTGATCAAAAGTAGATTAGGCCTTTCCACATAATCCCATATTTCTTGGAGGTTTTGTTCATTTCTTTTCACTCTTTTTTCTCTAGTCTTGACTTCTCCTTTTATTTCATTGAGTTGATCTTCAATCTCTGATATCCTTTATTCTACTTGATTGATTCAGCTATCGAAACTTGTGTATGCTTCGTGAAGTTCTCATGCTGTGTTTTAGTTGTTCATGTTCTTCTCTAATCTGGTTATTCTAGCTAGCATTTCATCTAAAAGTTTTTCAAGACTTTTAGTTTCTTTGCATTGGGTTAGAACATATTCCTTTAACTCAGGGAAATTTGTTATTACCCAACTTCTGAAACCTGCTTCTGTCAATTCATCAAACTCATCCTCCATCCTGTTTTGATCCCTTGGAGGAGGAGAGGCATTCTGGTTTTTGGTGATTTCATCCTTTTTGCCTTGGTTTCTTCCCATCTTAGTGGATTTATCTTCCTTTGGTCTTTGAAGTTGGTGATTTTGGATGGATCTCTGAGTGGACATCCTTTCTCTTGATGTTGAAGCTGCCTCTTTTTCGTTTTTAGTTTTTCTTCTAACTGTCAGGCCCCTCTGTTGTAGGACAGCTGGAGATCCACTCCAGACCTTGCTTGCCTGGGAATCACCCATGAGGGCTGCAGAACAGCAAGGATTCCTGCCTCTTCTTTCCTCTTGTAGCTTGGTCCCAGAATGGCACCTGCCAGATGTCAGCCAGCGCTCTCCTGCATGAGGCATCTTTTTTATTGTACTCATGTCAGGGAGCCATTTGAGAAGGAAGTCTGTTCCTTATCAGAGTTCAAGTGCTGTGCTGGGAGCTGTTTCTTTATTTAAGGCTGCTGGGCAGGAACAGTTAAGTCTGCTGCTTTGGAGATGGCCTGCCCAGCAAGGAGGGGGTCTAGTCACAGTCGGCCTGTAGAGGCACTGTTGGGCTGCCACTGGCTCAGTCCAGCGTCTGTGTATACTTCCTCTGGCTTTTTGTTTACACAGATTGGTTACAGCTGTCCTGGCAATGGCAGATGCCCTTCCCCCCACTGAGCTCAATCATCTTGGATCAAACTTGAACTGATATGCTGGTGTAAAATTCTCAAGCCAGAGGGTTTCAGTTTGCTGGTCTTTGTGGTGGTGGGACCCACCACTCCATATCACTTGGCTCCCCGGTTTCAGCTCCCCCTCTTTCTGGGGAGAGGGAAGTTTTGTCTTGCAGGCACTTCAGGCGCCAGCCAAAACGTTTGCCCAGATGTGCATTGACCACCTGCAGCACCAGCTGGAACGGCTGCTCAGATCTGTGCTTGTAACTCATGGCACTTGTCAGCCCAGTGGGGATCTCCTGGTCTGTGGGTTATAACGACCACGGGAGAAGCTCAGTATCTGAACTGGAGTGCCAGAGGGAAATACTCCCTGATGGCCTCCGTTCAGGAGGAGAGTCTTCCAGCCTGTTGCACTTCCCAGGTGAGGCAACACCCCACCCTGCCTTGGGTTGCCCTCCCTGGGCTACACCCACTGTTCAACCAGTGTCATTGAGATGAATCTGGTATCTCGATTGGAAGTGTGGAGATCACTTGCCTTCTGTGGCACCGTCGCTGGGAACTGCATTCCATAGCCATTCCTACTGGCCATCTTGGCACAGAAAATCTATCAATTTATTTTCTATGGATCGTGCTTTTTACCATGCATGTAATCATTTAGAATTTTTTTTCGAAACCTGTTAAAATTATATTCTCTTATATTTTCTTCTTGAAGTTTTACAGTTTTAGGTTTTATACTTAGGTCTATGATCCATTTTGAGGTAATTTTTGTACATAATGCAATGTATGGATAAAAGTTCTTTTTAGCAAGTTTTGATATTCACTGTCCAGTGCTGTTTGTTGAAAAGACAATCTTTCTCCACTAAGTTGTCTTTTTATGTTTGTAGAAAATCAATTGTTCATATATGTGTGGGACCCCTCTGGATTCTCTATTCTGTTCCTTTGATCTACATTACATCAGTATCACTCTTTTGATTACAGTAGCCTTATAATAAATCTTGAAATCAGATGGTATTAGTGCTCTAGCTTTGTTTTGTATATTCAAATTTGTTTTGCCTATTCCTATGTCCTTTACATTTCCAAATCAATTTTAGAATCAGCTCATAAATTTTTACAGAAATAAAAAACCTAATGGAATTTTTATCTAAATTACCTTAAATATATAAGTTAATGTGGAGAGAATTTAGCACATTAATAACATTGTGTCTTCCAATCTATCAGCAGGTTATAGCTCTCTAAGTTTTAGATCTTCTTTAATTTCCTTTAGACTTTTTTGTAATTTTCAATATGCAATTCTTTTTTTAACATGTTGCTGTGTCCTAATTCAAGTATTTTTCAAGGTTTTCAGTATACAACACTTTTGACAGATTTATCCCTAAGTATTTAATATTTTCAAAGCTATTGCAAATTTTATATTTATTATCATATTTCATAGTTTATTCCTAGAATATGGAAATTCAATTTATTTCTATATATTCCTCTTATATTCTGTAATCTTGATAAGCTTATGTAATAATTCCAGTTGTTTTCTTGCACTATCTTTTGCATGATTGCACTCTCTATGTATATTGGCATGCCTTTGTGAATAAGGAAATGCCTTCTTTCTTTTTAATGTAGGTGTCTTTTATTTCTATTTTTCCCCCATTTATTTATTTTATTGCATTTTAGGTTTTAGGGTACATGTGAAGAACATACAAGATTCTTGCATAGGTACATACGTGGCAGTGTGATTTGCTGCACTTCTCCCCATCACCTACATCCGGCATCACTCCCCTTGCTATCTCTCCCCAGCTCCCCACCCCCCACCGTCCCTCCCCTATTTCCCCCCAACTGACCCCAGTGTGTAGTGCTCCCCTCCCTGTGTCCATGTGTTCTCATTGTTCAAC
>NW_016107876.1:125752-151541 GCF_001604975.1 Cebus imitator | reverse complement strand
CTGTCATTTCATCACACTCGTTCTCCATCCAACCTTGTTCCCTTGCTGGTGAGGAGTTGTGAACCCTTGTAGGAGGAGAGTTGTTCTGGTGTCGGATGTTTTCATTCTTTTTGTGCTGGTTTCTTCCCATCTTTAAGGATTTATCCACCTGTCGACTTTGTAGTTGCTGGCTTTCAGATTGGGTCTCTTAGTGCACATTCTGTTTGTTGATGATGAGGTTATTTCTGTTTCTTGGTTTTCCTGCTGGCAGTCTGGCCCCTCTGTTGTAGGTCTTCTGAGGTCCACTCCAGGCCCTGCTTGCCTGGGTTCACCTGCAGCAGCTGCTGAACAGTAAGGGTTGTTACTAGTTTTCTTCTTCTGCTATCTTTGTCCCAGAAGTATACCCGCCAAGTGTCAATCTGATCTCTCCTTTATGAGGTGTCTCTTTGGATATATAGGGGTCAGGGAGCTGCTTGAGGAGATGGTCTCTTCTTTATAGGAGCTCAAATGCTGAGCTGTGAGCTCCATTGTTCATTCAGAGCTGCTGGGCATGTACGTTTAGGTCTGCTGCAGCAGAACCCATAAACCACTTTTTTTTCCCAGGTGCTCTGTCCCAGGGATTTAGGGCTTTATGAGTTTCAGTTATGCTCCTGCTTTCTCTTTTTTTATTTTTCCTTCAGAGCTGCCCTGCCCAGCAAGGAGGCAGCCTAGTCACTCTCTGCCTGTAGGTGCTTTGCTGTGCTGCTGTGGGCTCCGCCCAGCTGCCTAGTGAACTTCTCTGCAGTCCTGTTTATATGGGTGTAGTTAGAACTGCCTTGGTAAGGGTGGCCTGCCTCTGCTAAGGCAGAGCCTCTCTGTAGTGGTGGGTTGCCTTGGCAATGGCGGGCTGCCTCAGCAACGGTGGGTTGCCTTGGCAACAGCGGGCTGCCTAGCATTGGCTGACTACCTCCGTAGCAGTGGGCTGCCTCGGTAATGGCGGATGCCCCTCTCCCACAGAGCTAGACCGTCGCGGGTTCAGCTGCGCTTGCTGTGGAACTCTCAATCCAGAGAGTTTCTGATTGCTGTTCTTTTGTGGGGGTGGGACCAGCCGAGCCTGATNTTGCTGTTCTTTTGTGGGGGTGGGACCAGCCGAGCCTGATTGTCTGGCTCCCTGCCTCAGAGCCTTTTTTTTTTTTAAGTTGGTGTTCCAGTCGCCTGTTGAAGATGCGCCGCGGTGTGTGTTTTTTCCTGTGCGACAACTCACTGTGCTGGCTTAAACAGCGGCACTGAGATTCGTGGCGCTTTTTTTGCCCTGAAATCTACTGTCCTGGCTCCCTGCACAGTCCCCTTTTTAAATAGATGAATGGGCGACTTCCCGTGGCTCCAATCGCCAGCCAGAAGGGCACCCGGACCGGTGTATTTTGTACGGAGAACCGCTGCTCCTGGGCGCTGACAAAGCAGCCGCGCTGGGCAAAGCAGCAGCACTGGCTGGCACAGCCGCACTGGCTGAAACAGCCTCGCTGGCGACCCGTGGAGCTCCTCTGCCTGGGAATTTCCTAGTCTGTGGGCAATAAAAATGCGGCGTCCACTCACCCTCCGTGCTTTCACTAGGAGCTGCAATCCTGAGCTGTTCCTAAATGGCCATCTTGAATCTTCTCGGTGTCTTTTATTTCTTTATCTTACCTTATTTAATTGACTACAACCTCCAGTTGAATGCTGAATAGAAGTGGGGAGAAATGTACCTCCTTGTCTTCTTTCTGATTTGAAGTAGAAAGCACTTAATCATTCTCCATTAATTGTTATATCAGCTATTGAATACTTTTAATCTTTATGAGTACATAGTAGATATATATATTTATGGGCTATATGTGATATTTTGATACAGACATATAATGGATAATAATCACAACAGTGTAAGTGAGGTATCCATCACCTCAAGTATTTATCTTTCTTTATGTTGCAAATATTCTAATTATACTATTTTAGTTATTTTTTGATGCACAATAATTTATTGTTGACTATAGTCATCCTGTTGTGCTATCAAATATTAGATCGAATTTATTCTATATAACCCTGTTGATTTTTTATAGATATCATTTATTTGTAATTTTTGGTAGTTTCAAATGCATGTGGAGAGAATTTGTCACATTAATAACATTGGGTCTTCTAATCTATCAGCAGATTATAGCTCTCTATGTTTTAGATCTTCTTTAATTTCTCTTAGACTCAATTCCTATTCAATTCCTATTGCTCCAGTTTGGTAAGAAATAAAAGTATGTCCCCTTGCCGTTATTATTTCTTACCTGAACTTATTTCTTACCTGAACCAGCCTTCTGACAAGTTTCCTTGCTTCTAGTCTTCCCCTATTGTAATTCAATCTCTATACTAGAATAAGTTTTAAATATGTAAATTTGATTATGACATATCTCTAATAAAATTCTTTAATTATCCATGGCCTTCTCACCATGGTCTGCATATCCTTGACATGGCACCAAAGTGCCTTCCCAACCTGGTCCCTGTCTCCTTTTCAGTCTCACCTCTGCTCCTATCCCCCACTCCAATATTATATGTTCCAACAACCCCAAACTACAGGTTATTATCTGCAGAAAACACATACTTTTCCCAAAGTGTGCAACTTTACACTCAATCATACTGTTCCTTCTGCTTTCCTCTTTGACTATTTAACATTATTCATTTTTCAAGACTCAACTCAAAAAGCAATTACTTTGTAAAGTTTCCCATTTCCCATAAGTGTTAGTCTTCTTCCTTTTAGTTTCTCTGAAACAATTTGTTCAATGCTCTTTGGTAGAATTTCCTGTGTTTTATTATAAATATTTGTTAACATATCCTTGATGTACTAAAGTGAGGTTTGTGAGTGTCAAGAGGAATTGTGTTTTTATTTGCACACCTACCACCTGGTACTTGTACATAACACAATGCCCGATGCAAAGCATCTTCTCAGTAAATAGGTGTTGAGTGGATAACTGAATGAATAGTTAATTACATTCTGAGTTCCCTAAGTGTGGAAATATTTCTCAAAATTCAGCTATTCACTGGCCACTTTTGCAATTTTGTCATGTCAGCATACCTTCGCTATGATTGTTTACTTTATGTTTTACTTTAAGTCAATGCAAATTTTTGTTCAATACTTAGGCCAGCCTGTTCTAAGCAACTGTATATGTGAATTCAGAAACATTGTTTTTGTTATAGTTTTTTGATAAAATGTTCAGACTTCTACTCTTAGATGCCACTTGCTCAAAAAGATAGCGACTATGAATAAGTATCCTTGTATGAGTCTTTTTATGATAAATAATAATTGTACATATTATTGGCCATATGTGTTATTTTGATACATGCATACAATGTGTAACGACAATATTGAAGTATTTAGAATATCCATCACCTCAAAAATTTATCATTTATTTGTGTTGGGAGCATTTTAACTTTTTTTTTTTAGTTATTTTGAAGTATACAGTCAATTATCCTTAACTATAGTGACCTTACTGTGCTGTTGAATACTAGAAGTTATTCCTTCTAACTATATGTTTGCACTGGTAAACCAATCTTTCTTCCTTCCCCCACCCAACCCTCTCAGTCTCTGTTAACCACTAGTATACTCTCTTCTTCCATGAGATCAACCTTTTTTAGCTTCCACATATGAGTAAGAACATGTGATATTTGCCTGTCCATGCCTGGACTATTTCACTTAATGTAATGTCCTCCAGTTTGCTACAAATGACAGAATTTCATCCTCTTTTATGGCTGAACCACATTCTATTGTGTATATACACTACATTTTCTTTATTCATTCTTCTGTTGATGGACTTAAGTCAATTCCATATCTTGGCTATTATGAATAGTGCTGCGATAAACATGAGGGTGCAGGTATCACTTTAATACACTGATTTCTCTTCCTTTGGATAAATACCCAGGAATGGGACTGTTAGATTTTATGGTACGTCTATTTTTAGCTTTTTTGAGGAACCTCCATAGGGTTCTTCATAATGGCTGTACTAATTTACAGTCGCACCCACAGTATGTAAGAGTTCCCTTTTCCTCACATTCTTGCCAGCCTTTTTTTGTGTGTCTTTTGATAATTGCAGTAACTGGGATATGATTATATCTCATTGTGGTTTGATTTGCATTTTCCTGATAATTAGTAATGTTGAGCAATTTTTCATATACCTCTTGGCCATATTCAGGTCTTTGCCCACTTTATAATGAGATTATTTGTTTTTGGAATGTTGAATTGTTCAAGTTTCTCATATATTCTGGATATTAATTCTTTTTTTGATTAATAGTTTGCAAATATATTCCCTGATTTTGCAGATTGTCCCTTTAGTCTTTTGAATTTCTTTATTTTGCTTTTTCTGCTGTGCAGAAGCTTTTTAGTTTAGTATAGTTGCAGTTGTCTGTTTTTCTTTTTGTTTGCTATGCTTTTAAAACCTTAGCTATAGTTTTGTTTTTTCTCAATTAATGGCCTAAAATATTTCCCCTATGGTTTCTTGTAGTAATTTTATAGTTTTTGGTCTTATGTTTCAGTTAGTTTTTTTAGTTTGTTTTTGGACACGTTGAGACATAGTGGTCTAGTTTTATTATTCTGTGCATGAATATCCAGTTTTTCTAGCACAATTTACTGAAGAAAGCATCCTATCTGCAATATATGTTCTTGGCACCTTTGTCAAAAATCAATTGGCTATAAACATGTGAATTTATTTCTGGGCTCTCTATTCTGTTCCATTGCTCAATGTATCTAGTTTTCTATAGATTTGTAGTATATTTCAGTGTCAGGTAATGTGATGCCTGGAGGTTTGTTCTTTTTCACTCAGCGTGCTTTTAGATGTTCAGTATCCTTTGTTATGCTATGTGAATTTTAGGATTGTTATTTCTATTTATGAAAAAAATATCATTGGTATTTTGATATGGATTACATTTAATCTATAGACGGTTTTGAGTAACATGGACGTTTTTACAAAATTAATTCTTTTGATCCATGAACTTCGGTTATTTTTCCATTTCTTTGTGTCTTCTTCAATATCCTTCATCAATGTTTAATAGTTTTAGCTGTAGAGGTCTTTCACCTTATTCTTTAAGACCAACATCATCCTAATACCAAAACAGGGCAGAGATGCTACTAAAAAAGAAAAGTTCAGGCCAATATCCATGACAAGCATCAACACAAAAATCTTCAAAAAAACATTGGCAAACAGAATGCAACAGCAAATCAAAAAACTTGCTCATCATGATCAAGTAGGATTCATCCCAGGGATACAAGGCTGGTCAACGTATGCAAGTCTATAAATTTAATCCATCACATAAACAGAACCAAAGACAAAAACCACATGATTATCTCAATAGATGCAGAGAAGGTCCTTGACAAAATTCAATGGCCCTTTTTGCTAAACACCCTCAATAAACTCGGCACCGATGATATGTATTGCAAAATAATAAAAGCTATTTACCACTAACCCACAGCCAATATCATACTGATTGAGCAAAAACTGAAAGCATTCCCTTTGAAATCTGGCACAAGACAAGGATGCCCTCTCTCACCACTACTATTCAATATAGTATTGGCAGTTCTAACCAGGGCAATCAGGCAAGAAAAAGAAATAAGGCATATTCAGATAGGAAGAGAGGAAGTCAAATTGTCTCTATTTGCAGATGACATGATTGTATATTTAGAAGACACCATCATCTCAGACCCAAATCTCCTGACACTGTTAAGCAACTTCAGCAAAGCCTCAGGATACAAAATCAATGTACAGAAATCACAAGCATTTCTATACACCAATAACAGACAAACGAGAGTCAAATCAAAAGTTAACTCCCATTCACAATTGCAACAAAGAGAATAAAATACCTAAGAATACAACTAACAAAGGATGCAAAAGGCCTCTTTAAGGAGAGCTACAAACACTTGCCCAAAGAAATAAGAGAGAACACAAACAGATAGAAAAACGTCCCATGCTCATGGTTGGGAAGAGGATCAACATCGTGAGCACGGCCATACTGCCCAAGGTAATTTATAGACTCAACGCTATCCCCATTAAGCTTCCAATGACCTTCTTCACATAACTGGAAAAAAACACTTCAAACTTCATATAGAACCAAAAGACAGCCCGCATAGCTGAAACAATCCTAAGCAAAAAGAACAAAGCTGGAGGCATCATGCTGCCAGGCTTCAAACTATACTACAAGGCCACGATAAACAAAACTGCATGGTACTGGTACCGAAACAGAGACATAGACCAATGGAACAGAACAGAGGCCTCAGAAGCAACACCACACATCTACAATCATCTGATCTTTGACAAACCTGACAAAAACAAGCAATGGGGAAATAATTTCCTGTTTAATAAATGGTGTTGAGAAAACTGGCTAGCTGTGTGCAGAAAGCAGAAACTGGACCCCTTCCTGACACCTTACACTAAAATTAACTCCAGATGGATTAAAGACTTAAACATAAGACCTAACACCATAAAAGCCCTAGAAGAAAACCTAGGCAAAACCATTCAGGACATAGGCATAGGCAAGGACTTCATGGCTAAAATACAAAAAGCAATGGCAACAAAAGTCAAAATAGACAAATTGGATCTAATTAAACTCCAGAGCTTCTGTACAGCAAAGGAAACAATCATTAGAGTGAACTGGCAACCAACAGAATGGAAAATAAGTTTTGCAATCTACCCATCTGACAAAGGGCTAATATCCAGAATCCACAAAGAACTAAAACAGATTTACAAGAAAAAAACAAACAAAACCATTTAAAAGTGGGTCAAGTATATGAACAGACACTTTACAAAGAAAGGCATTGATGAGGCCAAACATGAATAAATCCTCATCATCACTGAAATGCAAATCAAAACCACATTGAGATACTCTCTCACACCAGTTAGAATGGTGGTCATTAAAAAATCTGGAGACAGCAGATGCTGGAGAGGATGTGGAGAAGTAGGAACACTTTTACACTGTTGGTGGGAGTGTAAATTAGTTCAACCATTGTGGAAGACAGTGTGGCGATCCCTCAAGGACCTAGAAATAGAAATACCGTTTGACCCATCAATCCCATTACTGGGTATATACCCAAAGAATTATAAATTGTTCTGTTATAAAGACGCATGCACACATATGTTCACTTCTATGTTGAACAAGAGCAAAGACCTGGAACCAACCCAAATGTCCATCATCGATAGACTGAATTAAAGGAAATGTGGCACATATACACCTTGGAATGCTATGCAGCCATAAAAAAAATGAGTTCCTGTCCTTCATAGGGACATGGATGAATTTGGAAACCATCATTCTCAGCAAACTGACACAAGAACAGAAAAACAAACACTGAATGTTATCACTCATAGGTGCTTGTTGAACAGTTAGAACATATGGACACAGGAAGGGGAGCATCACACACTGCCATCAGTAGGAGGTGGCTAGGGGAGGGTCAGCGGGGGTGGGGAGGGTGGGGAGGAATAATGAGTGGAGAAATACCAGATATAGTTCATAGGGGAATGAAGGCAGCAAACCATCTTGCCATGTATGTACCTATGCAACAATCCTGCATGATCTGTACATGTACCCCAGAGCCTAAATTACAAGTTTTTAAAAAGGCAAAAAAAAAAAAAAGAAAGAAAATGTAACAATAAATTTAAAAAAATTATTCCCAGGTAGGTTTATTTGTTTTAGCTATTGTAGATGGGAATGTATTCTTAGCTTATGTTTTACGGCTAATTCATTATTGGTACATAGAAATGCTACTGATTTTTATGTTGACTTTGTGCCCTGCAACTTTACTGAATTAGTTTGTCAGTTCTAGGAGTTCTTTTGGTGGAGTCTTCAGGTTTTCTATACATAATATTATGCTGTCTAAAAAGAAGGGTAATTTGAATGCATGCGTCTCTTCCAGTTTAGATGCCTTTTATTTATTTCTCTTGCCTGATTTCTCTGGTTAGGACTTTCAGTGCTATGTTAAGTAAGGGTGGTGAAAGTGGACATCCTTGCTCCAGTTGTTGCAGGAAAATATTTCATTTTTTACCTATCCAATATTATGTAGGCTGTAGGTTTTTCATATGTGGCCTTTATTGTGGTGAGATATGTTCCATCTATGCTTAATTTGTTGAAAGTTTTTATTATGAAGGGGTGTCAAATTTTAGCAAATGCTTTTCCTGTATCTATTGACATAATTGTACGTCTTCTTATATGATGTACCACATTTATTGATTTGCATAAATTGAAACATGTTTAGATTCCTGAAATTAATCTCACTAGATATAGTGTATTGTCTTTTTGATGTGTTGTTAGATTCATTTTGCTAATATCTTATTGAGGGTTTTTGAGTCTATATTTATGAAGGATATTGGCCTATACATTTGGTTTTTTGTTTTGTTCTTTTTGGTTTTGGTATTAGGGTAATTCTTGTAAAATGAGTTAGAAAAAATTCCTATCTCTTTAATGTTTTGGAACACCTTAAGAAGAATTTGTGTTAGTTCTTCTTTATAAGTTTGTGGAATTCATATGTCAATCCATTTACTTGTTGGGGGATTTTTATTATTGATTCAATCTTATTCCTCATTATTCGTATGAACACTTTCCTACCAATAGGAACAGATTCAATCTTTGTAGCTTATATGTGCCCAGTAATTCATTCATTACTGCTAGGTTTTCCAATTTGTTGACATATTGCTGTTCATTCACTCTAATGATTCTTTATATTTCTGTGGCATCAATTTAATTTTTCCTTTTTATTTCTGATTTTATTTATATGGGGCTGTTCTGTTTTTCTTATCTTAGCTAAGGATTTGTCTATTTTGTTTATATTTTCAAACAACCACCATTTTGTTTTTATGCCTCTTTGTATTGTTTTTAAACCTGAATTTTAATTCTGCTCTGATGTTTATTATTTCTTTCCGTCTACTAATTTTGAGTTTGGTTTGTTATTAATTTTGTAGGTTCTTTAAGTGTATCAGTAGATTTTTGATGTTTTCAATTTAAAATGTTTTTACTTTTTTGATGTAAGAGGTCAGTCCTATAAACTTCCCTCTTAGCACTGCTTTTGCTGTATTTCACAGGTTTTAGTATGTTGTGATTCCGTTTTCATTTGCTTCATTAAATTTTATTTTCTTCTGAAGGTTTTATTAACTCAATGGACACTCAGGAGTATGCTGTTTAATTTTACTTTTGTTGTGCAGTTTCCAAAGTTCCTCTGTAACTGAAATCAGTTTTTAGTTTTACTCCGTTGTGATTTGAGAATATAGTGAATATAATTTTAATTTTTTCAAAAATTGTTGAGACTTGTTTGATATTATAACATATAATCTATCCTGAAGAATTTTCCATGTGCTGAGGAGAAGAATGTGTATGTCTCAGCTTTTGGGTGAAAGCTTTGGATAAATGTCTTTTAGGTCCTTTTACTTTAAAATGAAGTTTAAATTCAAAGTTTCTTTGATGGTTTTTGGTCTAGATGATCTGTCCAATGGTGAGAGTGGGGTGGTAAA
This sequence comes from Cebus imitator, assembly GCF_001604975.1. Taxonomy (NCBI): domain Eukaryota; kingdom Metazoa; phylum Chordata; class Mammalia; order Primates; family Cebidae; genus Cebus; species Cebus imitator. Next base: position 142,089 of record NW_016107876.1, on the reverse strand, counting down.
TTCTCTAACTATTATTGTATTTTAATTTATATCTTCCTTTTTAGGTAATAATATTTGCTTTATATATCTGGGTACACCGGTGTTGAATACATATTTGTTTCAAATTCTTATATTCTCCTACTGAATTTATCACTTTATATAATCACCTACTTTCTCTCTTTTTACTGTTTTTGATTTAACACCCGTTTTAACTAAATATAGCTACTCCTACTCAATTTTGGTTTTCATTTGCATGAAACGTCTTCATTCATCCCTTTATTTTTAGTCCTTATGTGACTTTAGAGGTGAGATGAGTTTATTTTAGGTAGCATATTGTTGGGTTATGGTTTTTTTATTCTTTCAGCCACCCTATATCTTTTAAGTGTAAAATGTAATCTATTTACATTCAAGGTTATTATTGATATGTGAGGGCTTATTCCTGCCATTTTATTAATTTCTGTTTGTTTATGTGTCCTCCAGTCCTTTCTTTCTCTTTTGTTTTTCATCATTGAAGTTTCGTGGTTTTCTGTAGTTGTAATATTTGAGTTTTATTTCTCCCTTATTTATGTGTTTGCTCTACCAGTGGATTTTATATTTTCATGATGGTAAATAGCATCATTTCATTTCCAGATATAGGGCTCCACTTAGCATTTCTTGTAGGGTTGGTTTAGTGGTTATGAATTCCTTCAGATTTTGTTCATCTGGCAAGAATTTTATTTCTTCTTCATTTTTGAATAGAAGTTTTGCTGGCTATAGTATTCTTGGCTAAATTTTTTTTTTAATTTCAGCAACTTAAATATATCATACCTTTCTCTCCTAACATGTAAGGTTTTTGCTGAAAAGATATACTGTCTAATGGGAATTCCTTCATATGTAGCTTTATGCTTTTCTCTTGCTGTTTTTATAATTCTCTTTCTGTCTTTGACTTGACAATTTGTCTACAATGTGGCTTAGAAAAGACCTTTTTCGGTTGAATCTATTTGTAAGTATACTTTGAGCCTCCTATATCTGGATTTTTCTATCTCTTGCAAGATTTAGAAGTTTTCAGCCATTATTTTATTAAATAGGTTTTTTATGCCTTTTCCCATCTCTTCTCCTAGGAATTCCAGAATTTAAATATTTGGTCAGTTTATGATGTCCTATTCATGGCAGCAGCAGCCTGTTTTAAGTGTCTTCTTCAAAGACACTGGTCCAGCAGGGGAGATATAGCTGGGTATGCACACTCCACAGAGCTGACAGAAGCTGAGAACAGGCAGAAGCCCTGCCCCCTTCTGAGATGGCAAGGTGGGAGTGTCAACCATGGCTATGGACCCACGCATCCCTGTGCTCTCAGGGGCCCAGGAATTCCTCCTCTCCCCACAGCTTCAGAAGTGCCTGCTCCTGTGGATTGGCCTCTCTCTGCTCCTGCTGCCTGATCCAGGGTGGAGCAAAGTTGTGGTCAAGCCTGGGTGCTATCACATCCCAGCTGAGTGTGCACACACTCAGGATGGTATTGACACACGAGCCTCCTGCTCCCTTGGCTGTCTTCTAGTTGACAAGCATGGGACGGAGGCCAAAGGAGGGTTGAGGATGGTTCCATGCAGGCCTGCAGATGTCCCTCAGCACAAATAGCCTGGACATGGTAGATGGCATGTAGATGGCAGCACTAGGCAGACAGGCTTCTGGGCAGAAAGGAACAAGTCCCCAGTAAAGTCCCATCTTCAAATCGGGAATGCCCTGAAGTCTGGGGTCTGGGCTGTCAGTCCCAGGTGAAATCTGTGGCCCAAAGTGAGAATTTGTGGTGCTTTTCGTAGGCCCACCCAAGGCTACCCATGGACCAATCAGCATGCATTTCCTCCCTTCTGAGGCCCACAGGAATCTCAGACTCAGCCAGACTCACAGAGAAGTCAGGACTACCAGCTGTGGGAAAGTACTACTCACTTCAGGTCTCCTCGACTCATCCAGATGACCTGCCTGTGGAAAGGAGCTATTCATTCCAGGTCTCCTCTCTTCTGAGAAACTGGACACTCATCCAGGACAGTCATCAGGAGACTTTGGGTCTCCTGACCACTGTTTTGTCACTCAATGCAGCTCCTCTCTGCCTTGCTCACACTCCAATTGTCCATATACCTCATTCTTCTTGGATGCAAGACAAGAACTCAGTACCTGCCAAATGGCATGACTGAAAAAGCAATTACCCAAATAGGGCTAAAACACACTCCTCACTTGCCCCATTGAGGGCAATGAGGAGAGACAAGCTACAGCCTTTAAGGGATCCCAGACCTAGGGGTTCCCCAAGCCAGGGCTGTAACACCATTTGTCTGGCTTTGCAGTTCCTGACTTCTCCAACCTTCTAGGTGCTACCACATTCCCTGGTGCCCACAGTGGAAGCCACTTGTGGTTCGCCTGGTCCAGCCACAGCCTTGCATGAAGCCACTGCTTGTGCTAGCACCTGTAGCAGCCCACCCCACTGCAGTTCGCATGTCTGAATGTGTGCAATGGCAGGACTCTATGCTTGCTCACACACCCCTTGCCATTCTATGCCTGGCTTACCCCTGGCAGGCATGGGATCCAGGCCAGTGGTACAAGCTGACTGCAACTTGCTGGGCTGAGTGGGTGGAACAAGCCCAGTGGGCCCAAATAAAACTTCAGCAAAGGCACCAATGGCTATAGAAGTTTCCAGCTGGAAAAGCAATACTCTAAGGATTCCATGAGACTATATTTTACACAGGCTTCTCATTTTAATTTAATTTTATGATTTTTAGAGATGGGATCTCACTATGTTACCTAGGCTGGAGTGCACTGGTGGGATTAAAGCTAACTAGCACCTTGAGTTTCTGACTGAAACAATTCTCCAATCCCAGCTTTCTGAGTAGCTGGGACTACAGGCACCCAGAACCACACTCAACTATTTTATTTTAATTTTATGTAGAGATGAGGGTCTATCCATCTTGCCCAGGCTGGTCTTGAGCTCCTGGGCTCAAGTGATCATCCCACCTCAGTCTCCCAAAATGCTGGAATTATAGGTGTCAACCCCTTCACCTGACACACATAGGCTTTTTACATTCTTTTCATCATTTTGTGTGTGTGTTTTTTTCTTGTCCAACTGAGTGGTTTCCAAAGACATGACTTGAAATTCAGAAATTCTTCTATCTAGTTTATTGTTGAAGGTCTTGATTGTATTTTTCTTTTCATCCATTGAATACTTCAGATTTAGAATTTGTATTTTGTTCTTTTTTGAATTTCTCATTCAAATCATGAATTGTTTCCTGATTTTCATTTCTTTGTATTTCTTATCTGTGTTTTATCCTATCTTATAGCATTTCTTTAGTACCAGTATTTTTAATGCTGTTTTTCAAGCATTTTATAAATGTTCTTTTCTTTGGAGCCTGTTACGAGAGAATTACTGTGTTCTTTGGAGAAATCATGTTTCTTTGCTTTTCCTTGTTTCTTTTGTTTTTGCTTTGATATCTGTGCATCTGGTATAATACTCACTTCTTCCAATTTTATGTATTGGCTTTCATAGAGAAAGACAGTTTCTATAGATGTATCTTTCATGTTGGATGGGTAGAAATATATTTGACTCTGATTCTGGGTGGATAAAGTAGTGTACTCTCTGTATGATTTCTTCAGCTGTAATCAGCATCAGTTGTGTTTTTAAGTTCTGAAGTATCTTACACTGTGTTTGCTGATGGATGCTGTTGTAAGGCTTTTCTGGGAACGTGGACATTAGGTGGGGTGCTCCTCAGGCACTAGAGGTGGTGGCATTAGACAAGGCAGACCTGCCTTTAGTCTCCCTGTTGTATGCACAGGCATCAGCTCAGGCAGATAGGGCAGGTCAATCCACAGGCTTCCAGATTGTGTGCTTGGGTGATGCGTGCCAGCAAAAGTGGTGGGCAGAACAGGTCTGTCAGGCTCTTGATAATGTATTTGGGCACTAGCACAGGTAGGTGGAGTGGGTCAGTCCCCAGGCTCCCAGGTGATGTGCATAGGCACCAGTGGTAGGGGTTAGAGATGGGTCAATCTTCCTCAGTCCCCCAGATGGTGCACTCAGGTACCATTGGCAGTGTGCAGGACAGTTCAATTCCCAAACTCTAGAGTACATGTATGGGTATTGGTGTCAGGCAGGGCAAGATAGCTTTTATAATATTAGTTGAAGATATGTTCAAATTAATATTCAAATTAAAAGTATTCCTCCATATACCAACTATAATCAACTTACAAATCTATTAGTGTTACACATTTCACACTTTAGGAGCCACTGAGCCATATAATTGTGCAAGTCTGTCTTTTAAGGTCACAAAACTAGTGGCAAAACCAGTACTTGAACCCTGGTCTTCTGGTCACCTGTCCAAAAAATGCCATACTAGATAGAACAACACCTTCAAAAATACCCATCCAATAAAGAAATGAATGGATAGATGTGTTGCAAGGAAACAGATGGAGAAAATAGGAAAGCCTAGTTTAGTGCAAAGTACTAAAGGTATTGTTTGTTCCAAACAAATATATTAAAGATACAGAAAATGGAAAGTAAAATATGAGGTTACTATTGGCTCAGTAAGGTGATTCATATTATCTTTCAGAGAATCCTAATGCCAGATGACTAAGGAAGTCACAGAGTATTTTTGACTAGCTCCAGCGAATTCTCCCTGTGTAGTTTATCTCTGGATTCTCTCATTTAGTATAGCTTATGCCTGGCTGTATAGCCTAAGGCTGTTTTTCACTTGTCCCACCCTATGCACAGACCTGATTATCAGGCATGAACTCCAAAAAGGCTAAATTTCTGAGTTATCAATTTATCTCAGAAAATGTAAAGATTATTTTTTCCAAAAAGAGAGAAAATAAAGGTGGTGAGAAAAACATTAATGTACTGAGTACAAACGTGGGAGTCAAAGTTTCTGAATCCTCATGATTGTTCTCTCACTGATTCAGATTTAGAAAAACAAGTATGTTTAAGAAGTTTCCAGAATAAATGTTTACCTAGGTTTAATTCAGGAATAGATTCATCATTAAGGTCTCTTTTTACAAGCACAAGAGTAAATATGTTGGCATTCATATAGAATGGACACCATTTAATGAGTCCTTTTAATAGATCAGCTCAGCAGAAACACTGGTTATGGATAAATTTCTTTGCAGAATCTACTCTGTTGAAGTCTTTCCCTTGAGCTAAGTGACTGTATATTCATGATGTAGTTTTTATGGGTGCTATTAATTCCACCAGAGCTGTGATGTCCCATCTAGAAGTACAGCAATTGAAATTACAGAGTGCAAGACTGAACACTGCTGAAGAAATTTCACTATACCAGTTATCAATCCAACATTGTAAATCTACCAGAAAAAAGGAGAATAATTACATATGTTTACTAACTTTTTCCAAAATACTTTGGAAAACTTAGGATTGAGGCCTGATTGACCTGCTAAGTCATGTTATTTCACCATTGCGGCCTAGCATACACTTGCAAATTTCCTCCCTAAAATTGGCACTTCTCATTTGAAGAAATGGCAGCTACAAAAATATGTTTGGATACTGATAGGTTTGACAGTTCCATAGGCAGCCTTCTTTAATCTTTCGGATTTTCATTGTGGTTGAAAAAATAATGACAAGATATTGCATTTGTTTCAAGATTCTTTGAATTAGGTTAGTAATTCTCAAACACCAGCAGCAGCAGAGTCTCATGGTATTTGGAAATACAAATTTTCTGGTCCTACTCAGACCTACCAAATAGATACTCTAAGAGTGGAGATCAGCAGTCTGTATTTTAACAAGCTTTATAGACATTTCTATGCATCTGAGTTTATCCAATGTAGAATATCTCATTGTAGCGTATGTAAGATTGTCACCTCAGTACTTCTTCTCCTCCCAGGGTGGTCTCCTCATAGTCCTATACACATCTGTTTGATTACCTTCAGGTTTTTGTTCACATTATGAACCTTTCCATATCCCTACCTAATTTAATTATCATCTATCCAACTTCTACCTATACTTAAGATACCATTACCTTCCACTATTAAGCCTTTTTGTATTACTTCATTCTCACACTGCTAATAAAGACATACCTGAGACTGGGTAATTTATGAAGGAAAGAGGTTTAATTGACTCACAGTTCAGCATGACTGGAGAGACCTCAGGAAACTTACAACCATGGTGGAAGGAAAAGCAAACATCTTTCTTTACATGGCAGCATCAAGTAGAAGTGCTGAGTAAGAGGGGGAAGAGCCCTCTATTAAACCATCAGATTTAATGAGAACTCACTCACTAGCATGAGAACAGCATGAAGTTAACTGACTCCATAATTCACTTACTGCCCACCAGGTCCCTTCCACAACATGTGAGGTTTATAGAAACTACAATTCAAGATGAGATTTGGGGGGGACACAGCCAAACCATATTGTTCTACCCCTAGTCCCTCCCAAATCTCATGTCCTCACATTTCAAAACATAATTATGCTCTTCCAACAGTTCCCCATAGTCTTAACTCATTACAGCATTAACCCAAATGTCAAAGTTCAAAGTCTCATTTGACACAAGGCAAGACCCTTCTGCCTATGAGCCTGCAAAATCAAAAGCAAGTTAGATATATTCTAGATAAAATGGCGGTACAGTCATTAGGAAAATACACCTATTCTAAATAAGAGAAATTGGCCAAAATGGAGGAGCTACAGGCCCCACGCAAGTTTGAAATCCAAAAGAATGGTCATTAAACCTTAAAGTTCCAAAATGACCTTCGATTTTATGTCTTACATCCAGGACACACTGATGCAAGAGATGGGATCCCACAATGTTGGGCAGCTTCATCCCTGTGGCTTTGAAGTGTATAGCCACCCTCTCCTCTGTTTTCATGGGCTGGTGTTGAATGTCCACAGCTTTTCCAGGTGCACAGTGCAAGTTGTTGGTGGGTCTACCATTCTGGTGTCTGGAGGATGGTGGCCTTCTTCTCACAATTCCACTAGGCAGTGCCCCAGTAGGTACTCTATGCAAGGTCTCAAATCCCACATTTCCTTTCTGCACTGCCCTAGCAGAGATTCTCCATAAGGGCTCTGCCCCTGCAGCAAATTTCTTCCTGGGTATTCAGGCATTTCCATATATACTCTGAAACCTAGGTGGTTTCCAAACCTCAATTCTTGACTTTTGTGAAGCTGCAGGCCCAACACCACATAGAAGCAGCCCAGGCTTGGGGTTTGCACCCTCTGAAGCCACAGCCCAAGCTGTACCTTGGCCCCTTTTAGCCATGGCTGCAGTGGCTAGGATGCATGGCAATAAGTCCCTATGCTGCACACAGCAGGGGAGACGTAGGCCTGGCCCACAAAATCATTTTTTTCTTTCTAGGCCTCTGGGCCTGTGATGGGAGGGACTACCACAAAGGTCTCTGACATGTCCTAGAGACATTTTTTCCATCGTCTTGGTGATTAACATTCACCTCTTCATTACTTATACAAATTTCTGCAGTGGTCTTGAAACTCTCCCCAGAAAATGTGATTTGTTTTTGGTCACATCATCAGTGTGCAAATTTTTCAAAGCTTTATGCTCCACTTCCTCTTGAACATTTTGCTGCTTAAAAAATTCTTTTACCTGATAATCTAAATTATTTCTCAAGTCCAAAGTTCCACAGATCTCTAGGGCAGAAGCAAAATGCCATCAGTCTCTTTGGATAGTAAGAGTGAGTTTTACTCCAGTTCCCAACAAGTTCCTCCTCTACTTCTGAGACCACCTCAGCCTGGACTTCATCAGCATTTTGGTCAAAGGCATTCAACAAGTTTCTAAGAAGTTCCAAACGTTCCCATATTTTCTTCTCTCTTTTTTAGGCCCTCCAAACCATTCGAACCTCTGCCTGTTACCCAGTTCCAAAGTCACTTCTCCATTTTTGGGCATCTGTACAGCAGCACCCCATTCTCTGTGGTACCAATTTACTATATAAGTTTGTTTTCACACTGCTAATAAAGACATAACCAAGACTGGGTAATTTATAAAGGAAAGGTGTTTAAGTAACCTACAGTTCAGCATGGCTCGGGAGACCTCAGGAAACTTACAATTATGACAAAAGAAGCAAGCACATCTTTCTTCACATGAAGGCAGCAAGCAGAAGTGCCAAACAAAAGGAAGGAAATAATACACTTATAAAACCATCATATCTTATGAGAACTCACTATTACAATAACAGCATGAAGATACTCACCCGCATGATTCAATAACCTCCTACCTGGTCCCTCACACAACACATGAGGATTATGGAAACTATAATTTAAGATATGATTTGAGTGGGGACACAGCCAAACAATATCACTTTTCTAACTATTCTAAATTGAGCTCTCCATTCATTCCAACCAACTCTATTATTGTGGTCAACATTTAATTAACATTTTAATGATTTACTGCCTGATTTGTATATGTCTGTATGTCTGTCTCATTTTTCCCAGTTTAATTATAGGAAACAGGACCAAAATACTTTTTCTTCTCAGGCCCTATGACAATGCTGACCCTGTGAGGAGCAAAAAATTTAAGCTATGCTAATGACTCTGAAAATGACCTAATGATTTCTGTTTTAAGAAATGCAATGAAAAATAGAAGGATAACAGGTAAAACAATGTTCTTGCCCATTCAGTATGACATTAGCTGTTGGTTTGTCAAAAATAGCTTTCATTATTTAGAGATACGTTCCGTCAATACCTAGCTTATTGAGGGTTTTTAGCATAAAGAGCTGTTGAATTTTGTCAAAGGCCTTCTCTGCATCAATTAAGATAATCATGTGGTTTTTGTCTTTGGTTCTGTTTATGTGGTGAATTACGTTTATAGACTTGCGTATGTTGAACCAGCCTTGCATCCCTGGGATGAAGCCTACTTGATCATGGTGGATAAGCTTTTTGATAGTTTTCTTTTGTTGTTGAGTCTCTGCCGGGTTTTGGTGTCAGGATGATGTTGGTCTCATAAAATGATTTAGGAAGGATTCCCTCTTTTTGTATTGTTTGGAATAGTTTCAGAAGGAATGGTACCAGCTCCTCTTTGTATGTCTGGTAGAATTCGGCTGTGAACCCATCTGGACCTGGGCTTTTTTTGGGTGGTAAGCTCTTAATTGCTGCCGCAACTTCTGAAATGTAGCACTAGACAAGGATGCCCTCTCTCACCACTCCTATTCAATATAGTACTAGAAGTCCTAGCCAGAGCAATCAGGCAAGATAAAGAAAAAAAGGGTATTCAAACAGGAAAGGAGGAAGTCAAGTTGCCTCTATTTGCAGACATGATTGTATATCTAGAAGACCCCATCGTCTCAGCCCCAAATCTCCTGAAACTGATAAGCAAGTTCAGCAAAGTCTCGGGATAGAAAATCAACATGCAAAAATCACATGCATTCCTATACACCAATAACAGACTTAAAGAGAGCCAAATCAAGAACAAACTTCCATTCACAATTGCCACAAAGAGAATAAAATACCTAGGAATACAACTAACAAGGAACGTAAAGGACCTCTTCAAGGAGAACTACAAGCCACTGCTCAACGAAATAAGAGAGGACACAAACAGATGGAGAAACATTCCATGTTCATGGTTAGGAAGAATCAATATGGTGAAAATGGCCATACTGCCCAAAGTAATTTACAGATTCAATGCTATCCCCATCAAGCTACCAATGACCTTCTTCACAGAACTGGAAAAAACCACCTTAAACTTCATATGGAACCAAAAGAGAGCCCACATAGCCAAGTCAATTCTAAGCAAAAAGAACAAAGCGGGAGGCATCACACTACCAGACTTCAAACTATACTACAAGGCTACAGTAATCAAAACAGCATAGTACTGGTACCAAAACAGAGATATAGACCAATGGAACAGAACAGAGGTCTCGGAGGCAACACAACATATCTACAACCATCCGATCTTTGACAAACCAGACAAAAACAAGCAATGGGGAAAGGATTCCCTGTTCAATAAATGGTGTTGGGAAAGCTTGCTAGCCATGTGCAGAAAGCAGAAACTGGACCCCTTCCTGACACCTTACACTAATATTAACTCCAGATGGATTAAAGACTTAAACATAAGACCTAACACCATAAAAACCCTAGAAGAAAATCTAGGCAAAACCATTCAGGACATAGGTGTAGGCAAGGACTTCATGACCAAAACACCAAAAGCATTGACAACAAAAGCCAAAATAGACAAATGGGACCTAATCAAACTCCACAGCTTCTGCACAGCAAAAGAAACAGTCATTAGAGTGAATCGGCAACCAACAGAATGGGAAAAAATTTTTGCAATGTACCCATCTGACAAAGGGATGATATCCAGAATTTACAAAGAACTAAAACAGATTTACAAGAAAAAAACTAACAAGCCCATTCAAAAGTGGGCAAAGGATATGAACAGACACTTTACAAAAGAAGACATACATGAGGCCAACAAACATATGAAAAAATGCTCATCATCACTGGTCATCAGAGAAATGCAATCAAAACAATATTGAGATATCATCTCACGCCAGTTAGAATGGGGATCATTGAAAAATCTGGAGAGAACAGATGCTGGAGAGGATGTGGAGAAATAGGAACACTTTTACACTGTTGGTGGGAGTGTAAATTAGTTCAACCATTGTGGAAGACAGTGTGGCGATTCCTCAAGGACCTAGAAATAGAAATTCCATTTGACCCAGCAATCCCATTACTGGGCATATATCCAAAGGATTATAGATCATTCTACTATAAGGACAAGTGCACAAAAATGTTCATTGCAGCACTGTTTACAATAGCAAAGACCTGGAACCAACCCAAATGCCCATTGATGATATACTGGACAGGGAAAATGTGGCACATATACACCATGGAATATTATTCAGCCATCAAAAACGATGATGAGTTTGTGTCCTTTGTAGGGACATGGATGAACCTGGAAACCATCATTCTCAGCAAACTGACACAAGAGCAGAAGATCAAACACCACATGTTCTCACTCATAGGCGGGTGTTGAACAATGAGAACACATGGACACAGGGAGGGGAGCACTACCCACTGGGGTCAGTTGGGGGGAAATAGGGGAGGGACGGTGGGGGGTGGGGAGCTGGGGAGAGATAGCAAGGGGAGAAATGCCAGATGTAGGTGATGGGGAGGAATACAGCAAATCACACTTCCACGTGTGTACCTATGCAACAATCTTGCATGTTCTTCACATGTACCCCAAAACCTAAAATGCAATAAAATAAATAAATAGGGGGGAAAAAAAACAATGTTCTTAATTCTCTTTCCCCGTAATTTAGGTTAGAAAATACAAAGTAGAGGAGGAGGAGTGCATTTAACTGTAATGCTTCCCATACCTCTGTACTGTCTAGATCTAAAGTGGATTATGAGGAGAAGCAGCAGAAATCACAGGGTGAAAAGGGATAGGCCAGCCTGTCTACCTGACTATAAAAAATTGAGTGCTACTCGTTTTTCATGGAATCCCTTCTAAACACTGGGGTTGATTCAAACTGTCCCTAGTTAGCAACAACTGCTTTTAATTAATAAATGTCTAGAAAGGTGTGAAATGGAAACAAACATCCAGCTTGGCACACTTCTTGCCCACTCAGACAAAAAAAATGAGGATACACATATCTTAGTTTCTATGAGGAATCAGTTCCGAGAAGAAGCACGATTAATGAGGTCAGTAAAACTTTGGTCAATTGAATATAAATCAAACATCAGAGTCACCGAAATGAAAGGTAAACACACTCAGACTTTAAAGTTTTCCTGTTAAAGTCCTGCCTTGTCTCACTGAGCATGTAACTCAGATCACAAGCCAATGCTGGAAAAATTTGGGAAGTTCAGCATGCTCAGTTTAGAGGCAGAAGTTTGTTTTCACATGAAAAGGGGAATTCTCTTACTCTCAGGACTCCTTGAGTGCTCTTTGAAGAGGTTGGAAGAAATCAAACACACAGAATCTCAACTTCAGTAGAATTAAAGAGACTTCTTTCTTTTCTTTCCAGGACATATTGCAATTAGTCCTTTCTAAAGTTAATAGAAAGTAAATTACAGTAAATGAAAACATTTTGGAGGCTAAGTCTTCATGGTTTTGACCATGAAACTGCCTGGAGGACAAGTGAAAATCTCAACAGAGTTGGTCTATTGAAGATTGGTCTGGTTTTTAAAATGAACCTCGTGCTATATTTGTACATTAGCAGTTCAACTATTTTTTTTTTTTTTAGTTATTAGGACAGTCACTTGTCCAAATTTATCGTTTAATGTGATCAATAAGACAAAAGGCACATAGATTTTGATTGGTTCTATTGTAATAAAAAAGTACAAGAATGGTGATTTCCAGTTTTACCCAGGTACCTGCAAAGGACATGAACTCATCTTTTTTTATGACTGCAGAATATTCCAGAAACAGAAAACCAAACACCGCATGTTCTCACTCATAAGTTAGTGTTGAACAATGAGAGCACAAGGACACAAGGAGGGGAACATCACACACTGGGGCCTGGGAGGTGGGAAACTGGGGAAGGAATAGCAGGGGGTGGGGGGATTGGGGTGGGATAGCATTAGGAGAAATACCTAATGTAGATGACAAGGTGATGGATGCAGCAAACCACTACCCTGACACATATATACCTATTAACAAATCTGCACGATCTGCAAATGTACCCCAGAACTTAAAGTATAATAAATAAACAAATAAATAAATAACAAGAACCACATTGTTAATGTTTAAGAAGGTTCATATTTTTAAAAATACTTCTTAAAATGAAGCATTCATTGACAATTGCCACCCACGACTTTATGTAAGAATTGACTCAAATCACAATTGTTAAGTGGAAAAATATTCCTTTGGGGCTCATTGTATCTTAGTCACTTAAAATGGAAACGTCTCCTGGGATCTAGTTCTTTCATTAGTTAATATTTATTATTATTATTTCATTGTTTAATATTTATTGTACCTCCAAATTTACATAGATTAACCCATTTAATTCTCACAATAATCCTTGAAATCGATATTAACCTCTCCATTTCATAAATGAAGAAACTGAGCATCAAAGAGTTTGAATGACTTGCCTGCTTGCATCAGGAATTCCACTTCAGATAGTCTGACTCCAAAGTCCATACCCTGAACTCTTATTCTATTCTGATTCTGCTTATAACTCTACTTCCTCTGTCTTTATTTTGTACCTATTAATGCAGAGTTGCAGTTTAGAAAAAGATTAAGAAGAGGGGTTTGGAGTCAGATAGGTCTGAATGCAAATCCCAGCTCTACCACATACTAGCTGCCTGAACATGCGTATTTTGCTTAACTTTTCTGATCCTTGATTTTGTCCTTTTATAAAATAAGCCTAGTAATAATAATTTAACAGGGTTATTCTAAGGATCAAGTTGGCACAATGAATGTCACATATCTTGTGCACAGAAGATGCTCAGTTCATTATCACTTTTTTACTGAAGAAGATTTCTAAGTAGCTACCCATTTCTTGTCACAGATATACCATAAACATTTTGCCTCTATGCTTTCCTATTTTTACCCTTACCACAATCACCAAACTTGCCAAACCAGGCCCATCCTAAATTGTCCATCCAGCCTGGTAACGCCTTGTGTTCATGCTCATATTTGTGTTCAAGTTCCAGAATTTTTCTTGCCTCCTCCTAAACAAGTCACACATTTCTGTACCTCTTCATACTTTAATTCTACTATTTATTTTCATTTTACTAGAGCCATCTAAAGACACTCCATTTTATCCAAGGGGCTGCATCTGTTTTTTTTTTTTTTTTTTTTTTTTATTTATATATATATATATATAATATCTTGTACGATGGGTTCACAGATTAAAATAATCAGAATGTTGTAAATAAAATGAATAAGGGAATAAAATAAGTCATTGGACTAGCTTCACAGTAACAGAGCTGTAGGAGACATTAGAGGTATTCTAGTCCAATTTTATCAGATAATGGATGAGAGTTGTGTAAGAATACGCAATTCAAAAATAAAGATTATATATCTGAATCCTGGTCAAATTTTCTCTCCGAAATCTCACAATGTCTCAAAGTGGATAGGTTTGTTTGTCTTGAGCAGAGTAAAACATTTCTTTTACCTACAGGTAAAAACAAGAAGAGAGAAAAATAAAATTGTCATCAATAAATACAATAGACAATAAAAGATCAATAACAAATCTATATTACTGAGGCAATTAGCAAATCCTGAGTTAACCTATTTATTACCATGCTGCCTCATCAAAGAGTGACTCTAGCTGTGGTCAGAGCAAAGTGGCCAAATAGAAGCACCCACCAATTGCCCCCCTTTCAGGAATACAAAATTTAACAGCTATCTACAAAAATAAAGCAACTTCAAAAGAATAAAAAATCAAATACCAGCTTGCACACAGTGAGGTAGAACACCAAGCAGACCCTTGGGGTCACTGATTCCAGGCCTTGGCTATTTGACAGCATTTATGGACCTGCCCTGGGCCAGAGGAGAGCCCACCACCCTGAAGGGTGACTCTTAAGACCAAGCAGCATCCACAACAATCTGCCTTAAGAGACCTTGGGCTTTAAGTGAAAGTTGGCAGTACACTGGCAGTACTCCCCATGACTCTGTCATAGTGGTGGCCATGAAGTGAAGCTCCTCTGTTCATGGAAAGGGGTGTGGGAAGAGTGGGACGCACTTAATCTCTATGACAGAGCTGGAGGAGTCATTAGAGATATTCTAGTCCAAATTCCTCAGAGAATGAATGAGAGTTTCATAAGGTTCAGTTCAGCAGCAGCACAGTAGAGCACCATGTAGACTTTTAAGGTATTTTACTCTGGTTCCTGGCTCCAAAATGGCATTTCTAGACCCGCCCAAGGCCAAGAAGAATTCACAGCCCTAAAGGGAAGGACACAAGCCTGGATGGCTTTGCCCCCTGCTGATTGTAGAGCCCTACAGCCTGAAACAAACATGTGGTAGCCAGGTTGTGGTTACAGCAGGCCTTGGGCAAGACCCAATACGGAGCTCACTACAGGTCTTACCCAGCACAGTTTCAGCCGTGGTGGTCACAGGGGTGCTTGTGTCACCCAACTCCCATATCCAGGTGGCTCAACACAGAAAGAGATACTCCATTCGTTTGGGAGAAATTGAGGGAAGAAAACAAGAGTCCCTGTCTAGTAATCCTCAGAATTTTTCTGGATCTTTTCCAAGACCACAAAGGGGGTACTTCAACAAGTCTGCAAGAACTACAGCCTTACTGGGCTTGGGTGCTCCCTAATGCAGATGTGGCTTAGATCACAACACCAAAGTCCCTTTAAATGCCTGGAAAACAATTTCAAGAAGGAAGAGTACAAACAAGCCCTGACTACAAAGGCTACAATAAATACTTAATTGTTTAATGCCCAGGCACCAACAAATGTCCACAAGCATCAAAACCATCCATAAAAACATAACCTCACCAAATGAACTAAATAAGTCACCAGTGACCAATCCTGGGGAGACAAGCACATGTGATCTTTCAGACAGAGAATTCAAAATAGCTGCACTGAGAAAACTCAACAAAATTAAAGATAACACAGAGAAAATAATACAACTTTATCAGATAAAGTTAACAAAGATATTACAGTAATTAAAAATAATCAAACAGAAATTCTGGAGTTGAAATGTGTAATGGGCATACCGAGGAATGCATCAGTCTCTTAAAGAAGAATTAATCAAATGGAAGAAAGAATTTATGAGCTCAAAAACAAGCTATTTGAAAATACAGTCAGAGGAGACAAAAGCAAAAAAATATAAAAGGAACACCTAGAGGATCTAGAAAAATACTGTTAAAGGGAAAAATCTGAGAACTAGTGATCTTAAAAAGAAGAAAGAGAAAAAGATTTAAAAATTTACTCAAAATAATAACTAACTTGGACTACCTAAACCCAGACAAGAATATCAACATTGAAGCATGAGAAGGTTATAGAGCTCAAAGAAGCTTTAACCCAAATAAGACCACATTAAGGCATTTAATAATCAAACTTCCAAAGGTCAAAGATGATAAAGGATCCTAAAAGCAGCAAGAGAAAAGAAGAAAATAATATACAATTGAGCTCCAATATGACTGGCAGCAGTCATATCAGTGGCCAGCAGAAAGAGAAACGACAGACTTATAATGCTGAAAGAAAAAAAAAACCCGCTTTTCTTGAAGAGTATATCCAGTGAATATATACTTCAAACATGGGGGTGGGGGCGAGGGGAGGAATAACAGGAGGTGGGGAAGTTGGGGAGGGATGGCATTAGGAGAAATACCTAATGCAGATGACAGAGTGATGGATGCAGCAAACCACCACCATGGCACATGTATACCTATGTAACAAACCTACACAATCTGCACATGTACCCCAGAACTTAAAGTATAATTTTAAAAATTAGAATAAAAAATAAATAAAAATACGAAAATTAGCTGGCCATGGTGGTGCATGCC
>NW_016107876.1:123171-125705 GCF_001604975.1 Cebus imitator | reverse complement strand
AAAGCTGAGGGATTTTCTCAACATCAAAACTGTCCTAAAAGAAGTGCTAAAGGAAAATCTTCAGAGAGAAAAGGAGGTTAATGGGCAATAATAAATCATCTGAAGTTTAAAAACTCACCAGTAAGAGTAAGTACACTGAAAAACACAGAGTATTATAACACTGTAATTATGAGGTATAAACTGCTCCTCTCTAAGCAGAAAAACAAAAAATAAACCAATAAAAAATAACTACAACTTCTGAGGCTACAGACAGTAAAATAAGATATAAATAGAAACCACAAAATGTTCAAAAGCAGAGTGATAAAGTTAAAATATAGAGTTTTTATCAGTTTTGTTTTTACTTGTGTGTTGATGCAGTCAGTATTTAAGTTGTCAACAGTTTAGGCTGGGCATGGCATGGTGGCTCACTGCTGTAATACCAGCACTCTGGGAGGCCGAAGCAGATGGATCACACTGAGGTCAGAAGTTCAAGACCAAACTGGGCAACATGGCAACATGGTGAAATTCTCTATTAAAATACAAAAACTGGCCAGTTGTGGTGGTGCACAACTGTAGTCCCAGCTACTCAGGAGGCTAAGGCAGGAGAATTGCTTAAACCTGGGAGACAGAGATTGCAGTGAGCAAAGATTGCACCACTGCACTCCAGCCTCGGTGACAGAGTGAGACTCTGTCTCAAAAAAAAAGTTATCATCTGTTTAAAATAATGGGTTCTAAGATAGTATTTGCAAGCATCATGATAATCTCAGATCAAAAAACATACAATGGATATATTAAAATGAAAAGCTAGAAATTAAATCATTCCACTAGAGAAAACCACCTTCACTAAAACAAATACAGAAGGGAAGAAAAGAAGATCAAAATACAACCAGAAAACAAATAATATGGCAAGAGTAAGTTTTTACTTGTCAGTAATAACATTGAATGTAAGTAAACTAAACTCACCGATCAAAAGACAGAATGGTTGTATAGATAAAACAATAAGACTCAACAGTCCATTGCCTACAAGAAAAACACGTCATATAAAGACACACTTAGAATGAAAATACAGAGATGAAAAAAATATTTCATGCAAGTGGAAGCAAACAAACAAACAAAAAGAATAGGAGTTGCTATACATGTATCAGACAAAATAAATTTCAAATATAAACCATAAAGAGAGACTTTTTGTCATTATTTAATGATATAGGAGTACATTCAGTAAGAGGACACAACTATTTTAAAGATACATGTACTCAACACTGAAGTACCCAGATATATAATATTAATGTTATTAGAGATAAAGAGGGAAATAGATACCAATACAAAAGTAATTGGAGACATCAACAGTCCACTTTCAGTATTGAAGAGATCACACAGACAGAAAATCAAGACAGAAACATGAAACTTAATCTGCACTATTAATCAAATAAACTTAATTGATGTTTACAGAACATTCCATCCAATGGCTGCAGTATATGCATTCTTCTACACAGCACATAAGTCACTCTGAAGAAGAGTGTTAGGTCATAAAACAAATCTCAAAACATTTTAAAAAATTGGAATAATATTAAGCATTTTCTATTGCCACAATGGAACAAAACTAGAAATAAATAAGGGTAATTTTGGAAGCTACACAAACAAATAGAAATAAAACCATATGCTCCTGAATAATTAATGGGTACATAAAGAAATTAAGAAGGAAATTCAAAAAAATTTTCAAACAAATGATAATGAAAACACAATATACCAAAACCTTTGTAATAAGGTGAGAGCAGTACTATGAATGACACTTATAGCTATAAGCACTTACATCAAATAAGAAAAAAATATTCAAATAAATGGCCTAAATATGATGCATCCTTTTTAAAAAAATATCATAATTTTAAGATTTAAGGAAAAAAGGTTTTTCTTTATTTTCTTTTAATTTTTATTTTTAGTCCTTGGGTACAAGTGCAGGATGCGCAAGTTTGTTACAAAGATGAACGTGTACCATGGTGGTTTGCTGCATCTATAAATCCATCACCTAGACATTAAGCCCAGCATGCATTAACTATTTTTCCTACTGCTCTCAACCCCCCACCCCACCCCCAACAGGTCCCAGTATGTGTTGTTCTCCTCATCATGTCCATGTATTCTCATTGTTCAGCTCCCACTTATGAGTAAGAACATGTGGTGTTTGATATTCTGTTTCTACATTAGCGTGCTGAGGATAATGGCTTCAACTTTCATCTATGTTCCTGCAAAGGACATGATTGCATTTGTTTTTATGTCTGCATAGTATTCCATGGTGTATATATACCACATTTTCTTTATCCAATCTATTTTTGATGAATATTTGAGTTGATTCCTTGTCTTTGCTATTGTGAGTAGTGCTGCAATAAATATAAGCACACATGTATCTTTGTAATAGAATGATATATATTCCTTTGCATATATATCCAGTACTGGGATTGCTGGATCAAATGGTATTTCTGGTTCTGGATCTTTGAAGAATCATCACATCATCTTTGAACTTTGAACTATGCCTAATATTTAGGTTTTATTGGTAATTATCT
>NW_016107876.1:78201-122921 GCF_001604975.1 Cebus imitator | reverse complement strand
CGCTCCCTATCCAATATATCACACAAAGGAACTGGGAAGTACATGTGCAAGTTAAACAAAGAGCTTTGAAGATAAAGGGGAAAGGGGAAAAATTCCCTAAATAAAGTGTCATTTGTTAAAAAAAAAAAAAGTGTAATGTGGTTTGTATCATTCATCCATTTCTGTCTTCCACACAGCTGTGGCTTCCCTGTGACTCCAGCTCATGGATATATGTGAATTATATATGTAGTTGAGGGGGAATATTTATGTGATCTTGTTCATTTCAATGAGTGCTTTGGAAGTTAAGTTTTCCTAATGGGATGTTTGGAATTTTGGAGGCGGACAAGAATAAAAGAAATCAAGGGGTAATTACTGTGAAGGCCATCTAAACAAAATGCAATAGCTGGGAAGGACTCTGTGTCCATTCTTTTTATTATGTATTTCCTTGTATTTATGCCTTTATTTTTTACTCGTACTTTGCTTGTTTCCAGGAAAAAATTTCAGAGTCTTATGATAAAAGATATGTACAATTAGAACTGTTAAAGAACGATTAAAAAGTCATATTGTCGCAATTCATACAGAGTCGGATAGGATCATTCCAGATACTTAAGTGAATGTAATTTGGGAGTCCCTGGATGTAAAAACAAAAAGCAAAATTTAATAGTTATACAGTGAACATTGTCCAATAAATAAAAGCCTGATAGCCCTTTAGGAAATAAACTAGAAACACTATGCAGGAGGGACTATACAAATTTTGTGATTAGCACAGGATCTGGCATATTTTAGAAGATTCATAATTATTTATTATATGAATAAATGAAGTTTTAATGAGTTTTTTGAGAGTAAAAACTGTGACTCAACTCTATTTGTAACCCAAGCACCTATCAGTGTGTCATATAGTAGATATTCAATGGCTGTCTGTGGAATGGATGCATGAAAGAGAGAAAATTTTTCCTGGCACTACTCTCTAATAAGAATTTAACAAGTTTATCTATATATGAGGGACAGGAAAAATAATTAGTCACGCTAGTCTTTGGTAATAGTAGTTTTATGGGATGTGTTTTCATATTTGTCATTTGGTCATTTCTCATGTTGTCCTTCAGTGAAAATTAATGATTAATATTAATCTACAGCTTTTTTTTTTATTGCTAAATCCAAGAATACTCATTCCTTAAAGCATTTGCCTTTTTGTCAGCATTTGATATTGTTGACGACTCTTTCCTGACAGCTCTCTTCCAATGGATTTTGTAGTGTAATCCTTACCAGGATTCCATCTGACATCTCTGGTCACTCTTTGCTCTATTTTTCTACCTGCCTTTTGAATGTTGATGTTTCTCAGTGTTCCATCCCTGTCCTGCTATGCTTTTTACTCCAAATAATTTATGTTAATAATCTCATCCATCCCCGTGTGTTTATCTACCATCTCTATGGTTTCATGTCCATTTGCCTAATCCAGAATTTTTTCCTGAGTTTCAAATGGACATATTTAACTGCTTAGTGGAACCTTCATTTGTAAGGCCTACATGCTTCTCAAATTCAACATATCTAAAATTGAACACATTACTTTTTCCTCCACCTGTGTTTCTTGTCTCAGTGAATGATGAAATTATGCACGTAGTTGTTCATTACCCTGCCTGTCCCTCACACGTCCAAGACAACTATATCTTGTAAGTAATATTTAATGAAGGTATATATCTATCTAATAACTTGATTTTATCCAAGGATTTGTTTAAAAGTAGTTCTCTTATGTATTGATTGCCTGAACCCAGCTCGATTATAATATAAACTATCATTTATTGAGTATCTATTTTGTACTAGGAACTATGCTAGGTGCTTTACATTGATCTCCTCATTTGATCCTCACAACAATCCTACAAAACAACTCCATTTTACAGATAAAGAAAATGGAGTCCAGGAAAGTCATGTTTCTTGCACAAAAGGGAAAGAGGGAAATTCCCAAGTTACAGAATCACAGTGTTTCCTTCTTTTCTCCTTCTTAGCTTCAGATGCAGCTCTGGGGCTGGTACTGTGAACTAATCAAAGTTACCAAAGGCAAAAGCATCACTCTTCAAGTAAGTATGAAGCACACTCAGCCTTCTTTGCATCTTCAGGAGAGCAGCTCTGACACTGCACCAACCTAATGCTGAAAAGCATTTGACAATTGCCTAGTCTGTTCCCTTCCTTTTATTCATAAGGAAACTTGGACCCAGAAAGGCAAATAAATGTTTTTATGGTCATACAGCTATTTAGGGTCAAGTTCTATAGTAGAATTCCATTTTTTGACTCGTATTCTGTATACACTTATGTAACTACCAGGTTTGGGGTGGCACTAACTTATCTCTAATTGTTACAACAGTCTTAAGTTGTAAATGTTATTATATATTTTCATTTTATAATAAAGAAGCTGTAATCCAGAAGAGTCAGGTAATTTGTCAAAAACCTTGTAACTATAATGTGAACAAGTTGAGATGTATAACTTGGGATGATGGCAGATGGGAGGAAGGACTAGAATGCAGCTCCCACTTGGACAGACAGAGGAGTGCATGGAGTCTCACATCATGAACTTTTGCTTCAGAACCACTGCAGGAATCAATCAAGAAAGTGGAGAGAATCCACAGAACCTCTGAAGGAAGTGGATTGCTCCTGCAGGCACTGGAGATGCAACAAATACTGTGCTGGTATCCATGGCTGAGAGACCAACAGATGTTTCATATCACAAGACTCTGTGCAGACAGCCCCCAGTACGAGCCCGGAGCCTGGTAGACCTGCTGGTGACTAGATGCAGAAGAGAGCTAACAACCACTACAGCCTGGCTCTCAGAAGCCACATCCCTAGGAAAAGAGGTAGAGTACTACATCAAGGGAACACCTCATGGGATAAAATAATCTGAACAGCCTTGAGCCCTAGACCTCTCCTCTGACAGAGCCTACCCTAAT
Source organism: Cebus imitator (assembly GCF_001604975.1). NCBI lineage: Eukaryota > Metazoa > Chordata > Mammalia > Primates > Cebidae > Cebus > Cebus imitator. The sequence goes on along the minus strand of NW_016107876.1, from coordinate 120,006 downwards.
GAGAAGAAACCAGAAAACTAATTCTGGTAACATGACAAAACAAGGTTCTTTAACACCCCCCAAAAATTATACTAGATCACCAGCAATAGATCCAAACCAAGAAGAAATCCCTGATTTACCGGAAAAAAAAATTAAAGTCAGTTATTAAGCTAATCAAAATGGCACCAGAGGAAGGTGAAACCTAATTTAAAGATTTTTAAAAAAAATAATACAAGAAATGAGGGGAGAAATCTTCAGTGAAACAGCATAAATAAAAAACAATCAAAACTTCAGGAAAAAATGGACACATTTATAGAAATGCAAAATTCTTTGTAATGTCTCAGCAATAGAATCAAACAAACAGAAGAAAGAACTTCAGATCTCAAAGACAGGGTTTTTGAATTAACCCAATTCAACAAAGACAAAGAACAAATAATAAGAAAATATAAAAAACACTCCCAGAATTCTGGGATTATGTTAAATGACAAAACCTAAGAATAAATGGTATTCCTAAAAAGAGAAATCTAAAAGTATGGAACAAATATTTTGGGAAACAATTGAGGAAAACTTCCCCAGCCTTGCTAGAAACCTAGATATCCAAATACAAGGAACTAAAAGAACACCTGAAAATTTGATCACAAAAAATCATCACCTAGGCACAATGTCATCATGTTATCTAAAGTTAAGATGTAGTAAAGAATGTTAAGAGCTGTGAGGCAAAGGCATCAGGTAAACTATAAAGCAAAATCTATCATATTAACAGCAGATTTTTCAGCAGAAACTCTACAAGATAGAAGGGATTGGGGTCCTATCATCAGCCTCCTTGAACAAAACAATTAGCCAAGAATTTTGTATCCAGCAAAGCTAAGCTTCATAAGGAAAGATACAGTCTTTTTCAGACAAACAAATGCTGATAGAATTTACCACTACCAAGTCAGCACTACAAGAACTGCTAAAAGGAGCTCTAAATCTTTAAACAAATCCGAAAACACATCACAACAGAACCTCTTTAAAGCATAAATCTCACAAGACCTATAAAACAAAAATACAACTTTTTAAAAAAAGAAAGGTATACAGGCAACCAACAGCATAATGAATGGAATAGTACCTCACACCTCAACACTAACGTTGAATGTAAATGTACTAAATGCTCCATTTAAATGACACAAAATTGCAGAATAGATAAGAATTCACCAACCACCTATCTGCTGCCTTCAAGAGACTCACCTAACACATGAGACTCAAACTTAAGGTAAAGGGATAGAAAAAGACATTCCATGCAAATGGACACTAAAAGGGAGCAGAAGTAGCTAGTCTTGTATGGAACAAAAAGTATTTTAAAGCAACAGAAGTTAAAGACAAAGAGGGAAATTACATAATGATAAAAGGCCTAGGTCAACAGGAAAATATCACAATCCTAAATATATATGCACCTAAAACAGAAGTTCCCAAATTTACAAAACAATTACTAATAGACCTAAGAAATGAGATAGGCAGCAACACAATAATAGTAGAGAACTTCAATACTCCACTGACAGCATTAGACAGGTCATCAAGACAGAAAGTCAAAAAAGAAGTAATGAATTTAAACTATATCCTAGAACATATGGCTTAACAGATATTTATAGAAGATTCTACCCAACAACCACAGAATATATATTCTATTCATGAGTGCATGGAACTTTCTCCAAGATAGACCATATGATAGGCCATTAAACACACCTCAATAAATTTAAGAAAATTGAAATTACCTCAAGCACTCTCTTAGACCACAGTGGGCTAAAACTGGGAATCAACTCCAAAAGGAATCTCCAAAACCATGCAAATACATGAAAATTAAATAGCCTCCTCCTGAATGATAACTGGGTCAAGATGGAAATTAAATATTATTTGAACTGAATGAAAATAGTTCAAATCTATTTAATCTATCAAAAGCCCTAAGATACAGCAAAGGCAGTGCCAAGATGAAAGCTCATATCCCTAAGCACTTATACTGAAAAGTCTAAAAGAGCAAATCAGACAATCTAAGGTCATACATCAAGGAAATAGAGAAACAAGAACAAATCAAACCCAAACCCAGCAGAATAAAGAAAATAAAGAAATCAGAGAAAAATTAAAAGAAATTGAAACAATAATATACAAAAGATATATGAAACCCAAAACTGGTTCTTTGAAAAGATAAATAAAATTGATAGACTACTCACAAGAATAACTATAGCAGTAGGGATAAAATCCAAATAAGCTCAATTAGAAACAAAACAGAATATATTACAACTTACACCACGGAAATAAAAAGAGCACTCAAGACTAGTATAAAGACATTTACATGCACAGATATCCTAGAGTATATGAAAAAATTCCTGGAAAGATACATCCCTCTAGCTTAAATCAGGATGAATTAGATACCCTGAACAGACCAATAACATGCAGTGAAACTGAAATGGTAACATAAAAATTACTAACAAAAAAAGAAGTCCAGGACCAGGAAGATTCACAACTGAATTCTTCCAGACATTAAAAAATGAATTCATACCAATCCTATTGACACTATTCCACAAGACAGAGAAAAAGTAAATCCTCCCTAAATCATTCAATGAACCCAGTATCACTCTAATACGAAAGCCAGAAAAGGACATAACCAAGAAATAAAACCACAGACCAATATCCCTGATGAATATAGATGCAAAAATTCTTAATAAAAGAATTTTTATTAAGCTAACCAAATTTTTACCAGCTAACCAAATCCAACAACATATCAAAAAGATAATCCATCATAATCAAGTCAGTTTCATACCAGGGATGCAGGGTTGATTTAACATATGCAAGTCAAATAATGTGATAAAACACATAAACAGAATTAAAAACAAAACTTACACAATTATCTCAATAGAAGCATAAAAAGCACTTGACAAAATCCAGCATCCTCTTTTGATTAAAACTGTCAGCAAAACTGGCAGGCAAGGGACATGCCTCAATATAATAAAAGCCAACTATGACAAACTCACAGCCAACATAATACTGAATGGGGAAAAATTGAAAGCATTTCATCTTAGGACTGGAACAAGACAAGGATATCCGCTGTCACCACTTCTCTTCAACATAGCACTGGAAGTCTTAGCCAGAGCACTCAGACAGGATAAAGAAATCAGGAGCATCCATATTGGTAAAGAGGAAGTCAAACTGTCACCATTTGCTGATGATATTATTGTATATTTAGAACACTCTGAAGACTCCTCCAAAAAGCTCCTAGAACTGATAAAAGAATTCAGCAAAGTTTCTGGATACAAAATTAATGTACACAAATCAGTAGCTCTCCTATACACCAACAGTGACCAAGCTGAGCATCAAATCAATAACTCAACATCTTTTATCATAGCTGCAAAAAATTAAAATACTTAAGAATATCCCTAACCAAGGAAGTGAAAAATCTCAACAAGGAAAATTACAAAACACTCCTTTAAGAAAACAGACAGCACAAACAAATGGAAACACATTTCATGCTCATGGATGAGTAGATTCAATATTGTGAAAATGACTATACTGTCAAAAGCAATTTACAAATTCAATGGAATTCCCATCAAAATATCACCATCATTCTTCACTGAGCTAGAAAAAAAAAAATCCTAAAATTCTATGAAACCAAAAAAGAACCCGCATTGCCAAAGCAAGACCAAGCAAAAAGAACATATCTGGAGGTATCACAATACTTGATTTCAAACTATACTAAGGCCGTAGTCAACAAAACAGCATGGTACTCATATAAAAATAGGTGCATAGACCAACGGAACAGAATAGAAAACCCAGAAATAAAGCCAAATTCTTACAGCCAAATGATCTTCCACAAAGCAAACGAAAACGTAAAGTGGGAAAGGGACATCCTTTCAACAAATTGCGCTGGGATAATTGACAAGCCACATACAGGAGAATGAAACAGGATCTTCATCTCTTATCTTATACAAAAATCATCTCAAGATGGATTAACAACTTAAATCTAAGACCTGAAACGATAAAAAATTCTAGAAAAATGACATCAGAAAAACTATTCTAAGCATTGGCTTACACAAGGATTTCATGACCAAGAGCCAAGCAAATACAATAAAAACAAAAATAAATAGTTGGAACTTAATTAAACTAAAGAGCTTTTGCATGGCAAAAGAAATAGAAGAGTAAACAGGCAACCCAAAGAGCGGGAGAAAATCTTCACAATCTATATATCTGACAAAAGACTAATATTCAGAATCTATAACAAACTCAAACAAATTAGCAAGAAAAAAACAAACAATTCCATCAAAATGTGGGCTAAGAACATGAACAAACAATTCCCAAAAGATGATATGCAAATGGCCAGAAGCATATGAAAAAATGCTCCATTTCACTAAGGATCAGGGAAAGGCAAATCAAAACCACAATGCAATACCACCTTACTCCTGCAAGAATGGCCATAATCAAAAAACAATAGATTCTGGCACAAAAGTGATAAACAGGGAACACTTCCACACTGCTGGGGGGAATGCAGACTAGTACAACTACTTTGGAAAACAGTGTGGAGATTCCTTTATAAAGTAGAACTACCATTTGATCCAGCAATCCCACTACTGGGAATCTATCCAGAGGAAAAGATATCATCATCCAAAAAAGATAATTGCACACACATCTTTATAGCAGCACAATTTGCAATTGCAAAAACGTGAAAGCAACCCAAATGCCCATCAATCAACTAGTGGATGATGAAAGTGTGGCATATCTATCTATCTATCTATAGATATAGATATAGATATAGATAGATATAGATATGCACACGTTGGAATACTACTCAGCCATAAGAAAGGAATGAATTAATGACATTCACAGCAACCTGGATAGAGACTATTATTCTAAGTAAAGTAACTCAGAAATGAAAAATTAAACATCTGATGTTTTCACACATAGGTGGAAGCCAAGCTATGAGGATGCATAGGCGTAAGAATGACACAATGGACTTTGGGAACTCAGGGGGAAAGGGTGGGAAGCAGGTGAGGGATAAAAAACTATAAACTGAGTGTAGTGTATACTACTTGGGTGATGGGTACACCAAAATCTCGCAAATCACCACTAAAGAACTTATGTAACCAAACACCACCCATTTCCCAATAACCTATGGCAAATAAAAGTTTTTTAAAATTAACTTACAAAAGAGACATATGCTTAAAAAAAAAAAAGTTGAGATTTTAACTCAGGTCTGTCCAATTCTAAGGTGGGATCTTTGCTGGCTCTCACCTGGTGGTGAATTAGCCAGAGTAACTTCCCAGCAAATAGTGGATTCATGAGCCATGTACTCTGCTCTGGCTGTTGTTCTTCCTAGAGATAAGGTAATGGTTCCCTTCTGCATTCCAGCAGAAATACCCTTTGTGCTGAATGTTTTCTTTCACCAGATCAGTAAAGCCACCACTCATAATCCATTGCCTGAACCTTAGAAATGCTTCTGATAGAGTAAATTTCTCACCACAGAAACACTTCTTACTGAATGAAAGGTTTGATGTATAGAAGTGCCTGTAACTTGCCTTGAAAGGAAATGAACACACTATTGACAGTTTATGATACAAATCCCACAGGCTAAAGACAACATTTTTAGGAGTTTCTTGGAAATGCTTGGTAGTTACATTATATGCCTGGAGAAGGCAAGAAAATCAGAGGAGGATAGGGACTACTCAAGTCTTTTTTTTTCTTTCACAGTTCTTTGCTCCATTCCTGTGCTGTGTTTGACTAGGCCTTCTTTTTCCACTCAAATGGAAGGAGTATTTTTCTACCATTAGAACTACACAACACATTTGCTTCTCAAGAAGCACAAACTTGCAGCCATTTTTGGTTTTCCCTTGAGGCAACAAGTGGACAAACATGAGGAAAAACATGAACCATTTACATAGGGCAGGGGGATGTTCAGGGGCAGGCTTTAGAGCGGGTGAAAGCACATGTTGGTTTCTACAGGCCATGCACATATATGAAGGATTCCACGCATAGCTCATAAAGCAGCCTCCAGAAAAATGTATAACTAGCAGGTTTTCAGAGGCCCAGCCCTCAATCTCTTCACTTCTCACTCCCCATGACCCCAGTTGCACGGTGGCATTTCAAAACAACCTCAAGATCCAACCAGAACATAAATACTCACTGACACTTTTGATTACTTGCTGAGGTGGCAGCCCAATCTCGAGCTGCAAGAGTCCAGGAGTGCTGTTTTTTCTGAGAGCTGTTTTCCTGACAACTCCAATGTCAGAGGGGTGGCAAGTTCATGTTTTCCAGGTCTTACAGTCTGAATGGCGGTAGATATATAGTAAAGTATGTCACTTGCAGTATTAATGGCAGGCTTGCTCCTGGGCACTGCTGAGAAATGTCCGAGTCCTGTGATAAAAAGGAGGGAGTCCATTATGGGGGAGGCAACCATGGCCTGGCCCCCTTTGGGTAGAATATGAAGAAGAGACACATGTGGGCTCAAAATATACTCAAGAGTGGCTGGGATTTGAAAGAAAACACAGTGAGTGTCTGTGTTGAGCGTTAGAGGTATTATGCACCAACTATGTGACTTAGACAAATGATCTAATTTCTTTTTAACCTAAGGGATCTCAGTTTCTCTGGATATGAAATTCAGAAAATAATATCTACCTTGTAAGATTGTTTTGAGGAAGTGTGTTAAATGTGGTAAGCTACATGAAAATTTCTATCAGTGTGTTTAATATGTGGTAATTTATTTTGAAAGACAAAATATTGTAATTGCCAGGACTGCTCTGTGATTTATGGGGACATAGGATACAACATTTAAAGTCTCTTCCTGGCCCAGAGACTATAACCATCTTTCTGGCAACCTCAGCCCTTCTTTGACCCTCATCCTTTCAGATAGATTCTCTAAGAAAGAGTCCTAGATGTGTCTGCATGCCTGTCTTGTCTGCTCTTAACCATTTGCTTTGAATATATAGACTTCTGTTAATTCAATTTGTTAAGCAGTCACCAAAGTGCAGTGGATACATTATGATCCTAGAAGTAATATAAACATAACTTTGAAGTCTACCTCCACCCCTTTTGCAGTTATTCAGACTGAGATGGAATCCCAACTCCAACCCTCTCAAACCTCAGTTTTGTCGTTTTCAAAAATGTGATTATACCTGTACCACAAAGTGGTTGTAAGGTAAAATTACATGAGATAATGTACAATAGAGTCTAAGTACAGTGCTGGGCACGTAATAGGCACACAATAAATATTAACACCTCTTCCTGTCACATCCACCAAAGCCTGTGGCAGTCTGATTGGTGAAAATATATTGAGTACTTGTATTTTCTGTACATAGAGAAAATAATGTATTTTATCCTTTCTACGTAAAAATATTTCAAAGAGTGAATTTTATATCATCTGGGCTCACTCCATATATCTCTGTACTCCACAGTCCATGTCTACAATATCCCTGGAGCACTACCCATCTTTCGAGGAGAAGAACCACCAGCCTTCACCCTACAATGGAGGATTGCTCACATTTATCAGATCAAGTGCATACTCTCTAAGCATTCTTTAGATTCTATTGCTGTGGCAACCATACATATCAGTTTTTCCAGGACAGACCCAACTTTAAGTATTGTATCCAATGTCCTCATAAATCAGAGCAGTCCTGGCAATTACAATACTTTGTCTTTCAAAATACATTTCCTACCTCTGCCACTTTTACCCAGAAGCATCATAAAATCATTTGATAGGCCATAGGACCACATAATACACTCAGAAATTAAGGTCACTGTATCCAGAGTGTTCTGCTGTATGTCCCACATGATGTAACACCTTCCCACTCACTCATTCTTTCACACAACAAGCATTTATTGAGCACTCACTATCTGCCAGGTGAATGGGGCCACAAAAGTAAATATGTTCTACAAGAAAGGCAGACGTAAAAGAAAAGAAATTGTAGTATAATATGATAAAGAGGATGCTGCGGTAATCAAAAGTAGAGAATGGCTAGCTAGTTCTACCTGAGGATAATAAAAAGACTTTCCTAGAGGAAGAGGCATTTGGACTTGGACTTAAATGATAACTGTAAATAATAAATGAATCATAATTAGCTAAAATTTTGCTAAATATATGCTGTTGTGGAGTTAAGAGGTATTCCATTACATTATTGACTTTCATTTTAAAAGCTCATATATTTTATGTAATATTTCAATTTCTCTAGAAAGCAACACAGCAGAAATATTCCCATAATAATAACCCTACCCTCACTCCTATCTATCTTTCATTAAAGAGAAATTAATAATACCTACTGTTTGTGGCCATCAGGTAGCTGAAGTTGCACTCCTATTAGAAACTGTCCTTTTCAAATATCATTACCTACTCACAAAACATAAGTTTTAAGGAAAGACATATAACATGCATACCCCATATAAAGATACATATGCCTACTACTTATAATGTGTAATTCTATGACTATGTGCACATACTACACACACACACACACACACACACACACAGTAAACTCTATGTGCAGAAACAAAATTGGCAGCCAGAACTTCTTGAGTACAGTGTTTTAACTGGGGTTTAAACAACACTGAAGTTGATTGTTATATGCTATTTAAAATTTTTAAAGGTTAACTAAAAACAATTACGTTCACTAAAACAGTTTTGATGCCTTTGAATTTTGACTTTATAAAAAATATATTAATTGCATTGATATTTATCTCACCATTTGTTAATTGAATGAAGATGGCCCTTCTTGTTAACCTTAATTGTCATGCCCTGTTTTCTAACTTAGTAAAGGGGTTTTTTCATTTACTTTTTTCTCTATAGCCTCAGCCCCAGCTTTCTGCCTAGCAAAGGCATGCCATTTGTCACGGGGGCCAGGCAAGACAGAGTGAACAGCTCATTGAAATCCATCTCAGCTTGTGAGAACAGCTAATCCTCAGGCATGCCCTGCTTTAAGGCGGGGTGTGTCAGGCACTCCCTATATTAAGGCTTAAACGTGAAGACAAAAATGCCCCCAGAACAAACCAAAGCTGTGGACAGAAACATAACTGCAAGTGTTTCAGCAGGAAAAAAAAAAAAAAACACTGGTGAATTAACAGTGAAATAAAAAGTCTTCATGACCAAGAAGATACTATCATTGGTTTTGTGATTTTCATCTCTTTTTTCTTGAGAATGAATCCAGGAGCAAACTTGGAGACTATGGTTAGAAATGAGTTAACTTCTGGTCAATATTTAAAAGCCAAGAACCTTCAACTGTCTGCAGAGGCAGCCAATATGAAAGGTGAAAAAAATAACCAAAAACACATCCAGCCCTGCTTAACCAACATGGAATTTCTCTGTCCTTCAAGCCCTGGTCAGCTTTCACAATTCACCTTTGTTAGGAAACAAGCAGCTATACATTTCTCATATAAATTTCAACTAGCCACTGCTCATTTGCATCTCCTCCTTCAAACTCAGTCATCCCAATTTTTCTGAGGTTAGCTGACCAGCAGCTGAGAAGAGACCTTTTCTCTATGAATGCATAACTGGTCATTGATGAACAAACAGGCACTCAGTCTATCTGACTGAGGGAAAAAAAAAATCCCTGACCATCATTCCAGATGTCCCTGTCGGTCAACACAATCTCCATATAATTTATAAGGTATTAAATATCAAAAATAATGGATCTTTTCACTTAGCATCTTGGCAGATGATGATAGTAGTACATTTTATTTGAGAGGCCAGCACAGACTTCTCCTAGTAAAACTGCAAACTGAAAACTGTGAGGATTGGCCCCAGAGCCTCCTAGAAAAATGCTGCCATTATACTCCATTACAGTTAAAGCTATGTAAGCACTTCCTGGATGACATCCAATCACACAGCACTTTTCCCTTCCTTCTTGCTCACTTTTTCTTTCTTTTTTTCTTTTTTAATAAAAATATGTTCTTTCAATGGCTAGACAGTGGTTTCTAGTAAAGAAGCAGACTGCAAATCAACCAAGAAAATGTGTGCTGAAAGGAATGACAGATTTTTCAGAATCACCACTAACAAGATACTTCTTTGTAGTCAACTTTATGTGTTGTGAGACATGCCATGTGGACTGGGAGCTCCAGTCTAATATGTAACTCAGAAGTGCCAACAAATACCAGAATGTACAAATTAAATGACAGGAGACTGCAAAAGGAAAAGTGGAGTTTTCTACTTGAGACCTGAATATAGTTTAAGAGTTTCAAATATGTTCAAGGTCTGTCTTCTTTCTTTGAGATCTTCCTTGAACATTTGGATATTTGGAAGCCCGTATAATCTGCAAAATACCCCAAATTAAAAAAAAAAAAAAAAAAAAGATAGTGTAATGACAGTAGCCACTCTAGGAAATTATGTATGTAGTTTGCCAATTGTATTCTAAAATGAAAATACTTTGCTTTTCAATTTCATATTCTGCTGAAAGTTTGCATAAAGCAATGAGAAAAGATGTCACATTTTGGTGTAAAGTGAAGGCTCAAGTGATAAATTGAGAGGCAGTGGAGTATAGAGCTAGAGGATTAAGGTCATAGAGACCTGATTTCCCATCCCAGATATGCCACATTGATTCACTGAAGAAATATTATTTGAGTCTCTATATACTAGATATCATATTGAAAAAGAAAATCATGGTTGCTATGCTGATGGAGCTTACATTTTATGTGGGGTGGGGGAGTGATGTAGACAGACATGAAAAAATAAATCAAAAAGAAGAATTTCAGAGAGCACTATGAAGAAAATTAAAACAGGGTAATGTGATAAAAGTAAATGGGTGTCTACTATAGATTGGACGATCAAGGAAGGCCTCTCTCAAGAAATAGCATTTGAACCTAAATGATGAGAAGAAGCCAGCCACATGAAAACCTGGTGGGAAAGTGTTCTATGCATAGGAAACAGCAAAGACAAAGACCTTAGAATGAGCTTCACTTAATATAATAAAATAATGGAAAGAAGGCTGGTGTACCTGGAGTTCAAATGTGAAGGACAGATTAGTAAGAGATGAGGCTGACCTCTTTTTAATGTTTTCTTTCTTGTAAATTTGTTTAATTTCTTTATAGATGCTAGATATTAGACCTTTGTCAGATGCATAATTTGCAAATATTTCTCCCATCCTGTAGGTTGCCTGTTTTTGCTCTATTGATAGTTTACTTTTCTGTGCAAAAGCTTTTTCATTTAATCTTATTTATCCATTTTTTATTTTATTGCAATTGCTTTTGGCATCTTCATTGTGAAATCTTTGCCCACGCCTATGCCAAGAATGGTATTGCCTAGGTTGTCCTCCAGGGTTTACACAGCTTTGGGTTTTATATTTAAGTCTTTAATCCATCTTGAGGTGATTTTTTGTATACAGTGTAAGGAAGAGCTCCAGTTTCAATCTTCTGACTGTAGCTAGCCAGTTATTGAATATAGAGTCCTTTCCCCACTGCTTGTTTTTGTCAGCTTTTTCAAAAATCAGATGGTTGTAGGTGTATAGCCCTATTTCTGGGCTCTTTTTTCTCTTCCATTGGTCTATGTGTCTATTTATGTGTCAGTACCATGTTGCTTTGGTTACTTTATCCTTGCAGTATAATTTAAAGTCAGATAACATGATGCCTCCAGCTTTGTTCTTTTTGTTTAGGATTGCCTTGACTATTCAGGATCTTTTTTGGTTCCCTATGAATTTTAAAATAGATTTTTCTAGTTCTCTGGTGAATGTCTTTGGTTGTTTGATAAAATTAAATCTATAAATTGCTTTGGGCAGTATGACCATTTTAATGATATTGATTCTTCCTATCTATGAGCAGTGAATATTTTTCCACTTGTTTGTGTCATCTCTGATTTTGTAAGCAGTGTTTTGGACACTTTTCAAAAGAAGACATGCATGTGGCCAAGAAGCATAAGAAAAAAAAAAAAAACAGCACTGATCATTAGGGAAATGAAAATCAAAACCACAATGAGATACCATCCCACACCAGTCTAAATGGTTATTATTAAAAAGTCAAAAAGTAATAAATGCTGGTGAAGTTGCAGAGAAAAAGGAGCACTTAACATACACTGTTGGTGGAAGTAAAAATTATTTCAACTATTGTGGAAAGCAGTGTGGCAATTCCTCAAAGAACTAAAAACAGAACTACAATTCAGTGAGAAATCCCATTACTGAGTACATACTCAATGGAATGTAAATCATTCTGTCATAAAGACACATGCACACTTATGTTCGTTGAAGCACTATTCATAATAGCAATGATAGGGAATCAACCTCAATGCCTATCAATGGTATGCTGGCTAAAGAAAATGTGGTACACATACACCATGGAATACTATGCATCCATTAATAAAATGAGATAATGTACTTTGCACAAACATGGATGAAGCTGAGGCCATTATACTTAGCAAACTAACACAGGAACAGAAAATGAAACACAACGTGTTTTCACTTATAAGTAGTAGCTAAATGTTGAGAGTACAGTGACACATTGATGGGAGCAAGAGACACTTCAGTGTGCCAGAGGGTGAAGGGTGGGAGAAGAGAGAGGTTCAGGAAAAATAACTAATGAGTACTAGGCTTAATACCTGGGTGACAAAATAATCTGTACAACAAACCTCAATGGCACAGATTTACCTAGATAACGAATTTGCACATGTACTCCTGAACTTAATATAAAAGTTAAAAAAAGAAATATGAGACTGAGCAGCAGGTAAGGGCCAGATCATAGGATCCTTACATTGATTAGATGTTGTATTTCTTATCAAGACCCACTTACTATTTATGATATTTGGGGCATATTTATTAACACTTTGTCTCAGTTCCTTCACTTGTAAAGTGGAGATAATAGACTACCTACTTCCTAAAGTTGTTATAAATATTAAAAGAGATAATATATGTAAAACACAATGTCTAAGACATAGAAATAATTCAATAAATGTTTGTTGTTGTTATTATACATTAGAAATAGTCTATCCATGACTGATAATGAGTTTAGAATCAGATAGTCTGTGTTCAAGTCCTGGTTTTGTCACTTACAGGCTATGCAAGTCACTTAGACTTCCTAAGCCTCATTTTCATCATCAATAACAATAACAATATTAATAAATACATTTTCAAATGCTCAATATGCATCAGAAAGTAGCACACAAAATTATATGGCCTCAACTGAGCATTTAAAAATGCATTTATTAATAGTGTTATTGTTATTGAAACTCTTTCTGGCCTTACATATAAGTGGAAATAGGTAGCCATTTTGTGGAATGTTTTCCAAAAAGTTTGACCTCAGAGATGACTGAGTTCAATCTGCTGATTTTGCTAATATGGGAACTCAGGCACAAAGAAAGGAAGGGACTTGCCCAAGCTTACACAGTGGGTAGGAGAATTGAGTACAAAATCAGATTTGGGCTTCCAGCCCAAAGCTCTTTGTTACAGCACAGAGTTTGCACTCAGATCCTTCACTGGGAGCATGTTTTGCTGAAAGGAAAGGTGGGGAGGAAGTAATGGAAGGAGGGGTGAAGAGAAAAGAGACAGCAAGAAGTGGGAGGGTTGTGTGTGGGATGGGGGTGAGAGAAAGAGAGAGAGAGAGAGAGAGAGAGAGTCTCTTGCCTAAAGCAAGAGAAAGCACAAGAAAGAGGATGTTTATGCCATAACATGATCTGCATTCCTGACCAGAAGTTGGCTGGGCTTGGGCCTTCATTAGTCTTCTGCAATCCCTGTGGCTTGAACCAGAGCATAAACACCCAAAAATGTATTAACTAAGTGCAAATTTTGGACAACAGCACTTCAGGGTCTCAAAACCCATTTAAAAACAAACATTAGAAATGCGATATTTAAAAATCAACTTTTTTGTACTTCCTTACATTCATTAGGAAGTTTAGTCTTGGTTTTCATTTTATATATTTATTGAGAACAGAGCACCTTCATCTTGAGAATGTATACAACCATTAAAGTTAAATCCAGTCCTGCTACGGAGCATGAAATTCTGTTTCATGTACGTTTGCTCTATTTTAGTCTATAGCACTTATTATCATCTGTTCTTGTTACATTTTTTATTTCAATTTGAGAGCAGGTACTTCTTATTAACTGACCAGATTAGAAAAAATAATCATGGCAGACACTTTAGTCCATTCTTCTAATAAGCCTGTTGATCTGGTCCTCCTGTTGCCAGCATCTTTACCTTCTACAAAATGAGTGGTCTTTTTCTTCATTCCATCTCATGGAGAGTATGATTTGAAGGACCACAGAAAGTTTTCAACAGTGTAGATCTCATGAATCAGATCCCCCATGCAAATGACGCCATATTTACCAAGAGATCGATCAGTTAAAGTGTTATCTGTCAAAGCAATTCGCTTCTTATTAATTTTGCCATAAGCACACTTGTAGATTAGTTCATTTACTGACTTCAGATTTGGGTACTCCCATGCAATATATGGTTCTACAATCCTCAGCTTGTTAAATGAAGGCTTATTGAGCTTCGCAAAGGTTCCATTGAAGATTTGATGAAGGCAAAGAAGCTGCAACACCTTTCAGACCTTTGGCCTCGCACCATTAATACATCTGATCCTCATGATGAATGCCTATTTGGGTTCTGCAGTTATATAAAAGTTGCCAGCTTTTCTTGTCATCCTAGCCATTTGAATTTCAGTTCTGTACACCTGTCTATATTCCTTGTGATAGTGCTTTGCTGTTTCATAGATAAGCTTTCTCTTTGTTTTTTTGAAGCATTCTGGAGCAAACTTCTTTCTCAGGTGTTTGATCTTCAACTTTGCGAAATTCGTTTGCTTTTTCTTAAGGGTTTCTGGCACCACAGAAACCTTTTTCTTCTTCTCTTTAACACCCTCCATGGTTCCAGCCAGAAAAGAGTGTTATTACTTTTTAACTTGTTTGTTTGTTGGTGGCTTTCTTGCTCTGACTCCAGAGCATGAGTTTAAAATGACAAAAAAAAAATTATGTTATTGTCACCATTGTAGCCCCAATGCCTAGAAGAATGCCTGACACATGGTTGGTATTCAAGAAATTTGTTGAATAAGTAAATGAATGAACTCTGCATCCCTAGAAATTCTCCCAGCCAACTTGTTTCTCAGGAACTTCAAGCTCCCTTGAACTGGATCTATTCAAGAAGTTCCAGGTTCCCAATTGAGGAAAGCGACCCATACTTTTGGTTTTGCTACCACCAACTTGAGGAGGAAAAGCAACAATGTGAGGAGGAAAAGCAACAATGTGAGGAGGAGACAACTTACCCTGGAACATCATTAGAAGGCATGAGGGCTCTTTGAGACTACCTTCTCATCTACAAGGTCTGAGCTGCTGGATGACAAACAGGAAGGAAAGCTGTCTGCTAGCGCCACACAAGACATGCCAACTTGAAAACCTACTTGACTTCCTTCACTGCCACATTTTAGGCCTTACAACATTAGACCTGCTCTTCTGAGGTCCTAAGCTCAGTATCTCTCTGGATATTTGGGAAAGAAGAGCTTCATTCCCAGGCCCTCAGAGACAGAAGGAAGTAAAACAGTAGGCAGTATACAGTTCTTAAAAATCTGCATACAGTGGAGATTTTTGATTCCGTAGCCTGTGCTCTTTTGGTTACTTGCTCATAAAATATAAAAAAAACTGCTTCGTATTTTATAAATAATTTCACCAAATCCACCAGAATCAGGAAACATTTGGGGGAAAGATTCCATGCCTATATGAAATGAGAGCACAAGCTCCCAGTCACTGCAGGTGGTTTTGGAAAAGAGGGCTGTCTAGAACAGGTGGTATATGTTTTGGTCTCAATGGAACACAAAATGAGTTCAAGGGAGCAGGACAAGAAAGTCTGCAGTGCAAAAGCTCCACCACAAGGCAAGAGAGGCTGAGGCTTAAGAGATGATTTACCATTTATCAGGACAACCATCTCTTCCAATCCTGATCCTACTTCAGACAGTCATTTGAATTAACCAGACTCCTTTTCTAAGATGCAAACACCAAAAAAGATTAAAAACAGTCAAGGAGGGAAAAATGAGGGATCAATCATTCACACCTTAATGTAAATCTGTTCAGCCTCTCACTGTCTTGCCAGAGCTTTATGTGTTGTGTTTTTGTTCAGGAAGAAACAATATTTCTAGAGAGGCTGGGAAGAGATGTTGGAGAACACAAAGACCACAGGAAAATAAGTAGAGAGCATGAAGTTTGGGAAACCGTATTAAACATAAGATACAGGGATTGGGGGTGGAGACAAAAGGTAGAAGAGGGCATGTAAAGATGTGAAACCAACAGCTTCTGTCCCCGTGTTTCTGAGGACCTGGCCTAGGATATCATTAGTGACAAAGCTTCTCTAATTTTAAATGTAGCCTAGGGCTGATCAAGCTAGTCATAATCAGAAAATGCAGAGTTTGCTGTCATCTCATGGGGAACTAATGCACTATATGGTGCTTGAGATACTAACGTGACCTTCCCTGAGAGTTACAGGCACGAGCATGATATTCAGAAACTCTGTCTTGCTACCTCGGAACCATCACCTGTTCTAGGTATTAATCTGTTAGCCACTTAGCTCCACATTTTTCTTATTGTTGTCAGATGACCTGTTTGCACCAACTTTTCCGAGGCTTCCCAGTTGTTGTCCTAGAATATTTTGTCAAATCCTAGAAATTGAAATTTGAAGTCAGCTTGGCTAGCAACCCCAAATAAATCAAACCGAAGTTAGAAAAATCAGGAAAGGAGGCCTTTAGTCTTTTATCTTGATCCCTAAAAAGTTACCAATTTGCCATTTGCCAATTCTTCATTAGTCTTCAGATAGCCTCAGAAATTAAGCACTGAAATTAATTTGAGAGCAAATATATTCTAATAATTCCTTTTTGAAAAGATGGAGGGAAGATAAAGGAGAGATGCCTTTGAGTGACCACAAATAAAGAAAGTTGAATAATTGATTAAAATATAACTGCTATATAATTGAAATATATTTTATTACATTTAATAAACATTTAAAATCCAAGTTGCAATTACAGCTGAAAATTTGCTTTTACTTTTGATGTAACATAGTCACTTTTATAATTAGTTATACATTACATTCTCTTGGTTACATTGTTAATGTGACGTTTTTATTATTAGCAATTTATATTAACTATAAAAATGAAAATTAAAAAAGTGAAATATAAAAAAATTTAAACATGGAAATTACACAACAAGAAACATTTAATAATATATTTTATTTCAACTTAGTTAACATCCCATTAAATGGTTTGGTGTCATAATCATAAAATTTTATAATGTTAAGACGCAAGGGCACAAAAAAGTTCACATATATTTTATAGTTACAAGAAATGAAAAAAAAATGAATACTGAAAGAAACAAAAGATTATTCATACTTCTATTACTAATTTGATCTTACCATATAGTCTAACAACTGAGCTGAACTTAACCTAATTTCATTTAACTGAACCTAATGCCTTACGTATTCCATCTATAGCCTTTTCTCATAAGACTATATAATGCGTAATTACTTTTAGAACTTTCATTTGGAAAAAGTAATGCTAATTTTGAGAATTTTTTTACTGTTGTTTTAGCATTTTTTCAATTTGTTCCTAACCCAGACACAGATTTTACAGTTTTTAAAGTTTCATTATACTCATAGATTTTTACGTAAAAGTCTTACCATTTTTAAGTCTGCATGTCATCAGAAAGAAAAATAAGTTAATGAGTTATAAAAATTTGCTTATTGTTTTAGAATTTTATTTTTGTTATTGTTCTGTGCATCTTAATTTTTTAACCACTTTCTGGCACAAGTTTCTGGTAAGCAACTTACAGGATACATTTTTCCTGGAAGTTTTATTTAAAAATTCTTAGCATTTTTAAATTGCCATGTTATCCAAATATTTTAAAAATTGATTAATGCACATTTAAAATGTCTTTGTTGTTTTTCAGGGTTTAACATTTAATTTTGGTTTCTGTTGTTGCTGCTGTGTATGTGTGTATACCATAGTTTATTTCCACTGCTTGGGACTTGAGCACAAATGTAACATCTTTCAAGCTCAGAAGTTACATTTACAAGTTTTAATATTCTTAAATACACACTTTAGTTTTAAAATAGTAAGAGTTTTAAAGATTTTTGTTGTTTTTGTTGAAGTAAATTATAAAAAATGTTTTCTCTTTTTTTGTAGATTTTAAGATACTGTTTTTAATTGCTTTTAAACGGGGTGCCAGTTTAGCTGCTCCCTAGCTGCATTGTGATCCAAAACATCATATGAATGTTATAGTGTTTTGTAACATTTGCAGATGGTTGGAAAATGCAATCTCTAAAGTTCATTTGTGCTTATTTGTTTTACAGCAGTTTGATTTTTGGCTTTTTTTCCCACAATTTGTCCTTGACCAGGAGACAAATTTAGCCACTTTGTAGCTGCATTGTGCTTCACAATTTCATGCAAATAACATAGTATTTTTAAATTTACAGAGCCTGAACAAATGGTACTGAAAATGTTACAAATTATTTTTGAGTTTTTTTATTTTTATTTTTATTTTTCATGGGGTTCTGCAGTTTTTGTTGTTGTTGTTGTTGTTGTTGTTGTTGTTCTAGTTTGGTTTGGTTTATGTGTTGTTGTTGTTTTTTTCTTAATTAGCTTCCAGTCTGAGGGCACAAATACAGCAGCCCCTGGCTATGTTATGCTCCAAAATTTGAAAGAAAGAATAAGTATTTTCTCGTTATATATCTCTACTCCTCCCTCCAAAAATGATTAATTCAGGTTTTAATAAATATTTCAAGTTTACAGTTTGATTCTTTTGTATTACTTTGTTTTATTTTTTTCAATTTGCTCCTGACCTGAGCACAAATGCAGCCCCTTTCTGGCTGTGCTGTGCTCCAACATATAATATGGATGATAAATATTTTATAGAACCTAGTTTCCCAAAATGAAGATAATTCGACATTTTAAGAAAAAAAAGTTGCTGTTGCTCAGGTTTTTTTATTGAAATTTTGTTGTTTTAAGTAATTTTCCAGCTTTTACCTGCCAGATACATATTCAGCAGCTTTCTGGCTTTGAAGTTTCACGCGAAAATTTTAATGTAGTGTAAAAACAATGAAGTGTTTAAAACTCATACTGCTGATGATTGTAAATGTGTAAATCCTGCTTATTTTCTCTTTATTCCCACCCACATAGATAACAACACAATTTATTTTCTGTTTTCAAAATGCACATAACATATTTTACCAATGTTAAAAATTAGATACATTTCGTATTAATAATGTTAGGCTAAAAATATTCTTGTGCTAAAATAAACTCAACAATTCAAAAAAAAATTTAAACCTAGCATATATCAGTAGTAACACAATTTTTTTTAAAAAATCCCTGAATTTGTTCTATATTTATAGGCCCAACCCAATTACCAGATATTATTGGAATGGAAATACCTTTTTGAAAGTTTCAAAGTCATCTCCATATTATCAAATTTCACTGGCCACCTGCATAATGTGATACAATGAAATTCCAACCAAGCAGAAGAGTTTGACAATCCATCTTGGTTGTTGTAATTAGACTTGACCTATAATTACTGAACAAAACAGCAATAAAAATTTACAGTATACCTTCAAACAAATGTATCTGACTGGATTTGGTGCATTCGTCTCAGTATCTTAGCTTCAAATCTTTAGTTTATAGCATAGGAAAAATTATAGGAGAAACCATATCTGGAACTGAACACAATTCACATGCCTAAAAGGTGGATTCTAACATTAATTCACCGCCATTATTTGTTGTTTGATCACTCACTTCCTCTTGAACAGCTGGAAGGGAAGGCTTTGTGGTCAAAGGTGTTTCAGTCTTAAACAGGGACTCCATTCTGATGTGGGTATTGATGTAGAATGACTTCTGAAAGGACTCAAGGGTGAAGTAATAGATGAAAGGGTCAAAACAACAGTTCAGAGTTGCAAGGCACAAGGTGATTGGGTACATGATCTTTGCAAATCTTTCCAAAAAGCAATTAGTGATAGCTTGGGAGCGCACCAGGGCATATAGGAAGAGGACAGAGTTGTAGGGTACAAAGCACACCACAAAGACTGCCATATGTACTGTGATCATTTTCAGAACTTTTTTCTTATTGGTTCCAATTTGAGACAGAGTAGCAGGCTTGCGAAGAGTTCTCAGCACCACAGAAGAGCAAGAGACATTCAATATCAGAGGAATGATAAACCCAACAACTTCAATAAATATTGTGATCTTGGATAAATAAGTCTTCCAGACACGTTTGGAGAAGCCTTCAAAGCAGGTGGTGGTTGCATTGTTGACATTAGTGGTGGAGAACAAAGAGGCTGAAATACCACCACTGAGGACTAGGATCCAGACACCAGCACACACAATGGCAGAATTCCTCCTAGTCCTAATAGTACGGGATCGGAAGGGATAGACAATGGCCAGGAAACGATCCACACTAATACAGGTGAGAAAGAGCATGCTCCCATAGATGTTGGTAAGGAATGCAGTCCCAGAGATCTTGCAGAGGGTGTCGCCAAATGGCCAGTGGCGGTTGAAGTTGTAAAATATTTTGAAGGGTAGGGTACAGACAAAAAGCAAATCAGAGAGGGCTAAATTGGTGATAAAAATAGCGGTCTCACTTCTCATTTTCATGCGGAAACAGAAGACAAACAGAGAAACACTGTTGGTTATCAGACCCAGGATGAATACAACACTGTAGACAGCACCATTCAGATTATACTTGAAGGAATCATCAACAATGCAAGTATTATTGGCAGTAGCATTGCCCAACCTGGGTCTGAGGCTTGAATTTGAATCTTGGAATTGGAAGTCAATGAATCTTCTGTCACCCATGGACTTTTTTTTCAGGAGGCCTGCTGGCTGCAGGGGTTCACCACTCTGACACTAGGGACCAGTAGAAAATATTTTCCTCCTATCAGAGATAAGATGGAACAAATAATCAAATTTGCCTTCCATCCATGATTTCTGCATAATAAGATATTCTGTCCACCCAGATTGGAAGAAAACATGCACACTCCATTTGGTTTGACAAGTACTTTGTTAAACATCTACCATATATTTAAAGGTACTACAAGAGTATGTTGCAGGAGCAGGAAAGCTCACACTCAATACAGTAAGTGCAATATTATAGCATTGCAATGAACATGGGTAAGGTGTAGGTCACCAAAGAGTCCAAAAATATAAAACTAAGAGTTAAAACAGAATTTATGGGACTGCAAAACCTCTAACAGTAAAAGCCAGGCTTTATTCACTATTATAGGCATGCACTTACCTTCTACAATAAGTACTGCCAGTACATTTATTTTATTTGGAAAATGCATTTATAATAGAAGCCGTTTCCCTTCTGCCCAGAGTCCCTCCAGTCTGCTCACTAGTGGCCCTTTTACGCAGCATGATTCTAGCTCACTTGCTATATACTGTTTTGTGATTCTCAAGTTGATACATTTCAAATAGGTCTCCCGAGTTTTCCATTCAGCTTTTTGATGACTTCAATCATTTTATTTTTTATTTGCATTATGTTTAACTGACAAATCATAATTGTACTACAATTATGCAAGTACAAGGTGATATTTGAATATATGTATGATATTTGAATATATGAGGTAATTATGTCAAGCTAATTAGCATATCCATGCCCTCACTTCAGTTTATGTTCCCAGGAACATATACACTATATCCACAGCAAGCAGTATGCAAATGCCTGCCATTTCTGCTCTGCTGCTCTGAGTAGTCAAACTGTGGGAGAGAAAGCACAGACAAGAAAGGATTACATTCTCAATCCTGAAGAGAGGGCATGGGAAAACTGCCACTATGGCCCTATTCATAGCTCCCCTTGCTTGAACACATACCACCTTTGCCGTCTAGAAGTGAGGGTGTGGTGCTGGGACTTAACACAGCCTTAGAAGCAAGGAGTTCTATTTCTGACTCAGACACTGGTTCACTCTGTAACTTGGCTATACTCTTTCTCTTCCTTGAATAAACTTTACCCCTAAGCCTCACAGCTAAAGCTAGGAAGATTCAGCAGGGCTTATGAATAGCTTTATAAGCTTGCCAGTATTCGGCCCTACCTAACCACAGAGAAATATTATATAAGTTTGTTTCCTTCTCCCTTCCTGAAACAACTGTAAATTTATATCTGTGTCTTTTTTGGTACCCTGAAGTTCACATTAGAAACACACCCTTCTAGTGTCATGTATACCTTGTACCTCAGAAAGACCCCCAACTTGAGTTTCAGCCCTAACTACACAATTTACTCAAACAGGACAATCCAGGAGTGTGCCCCCTAGGTAATATCTCCCATACAGGTATGATTAAAAAATCAGAGAGGCATTTGGCTCTTGAGATGATTCTGAAGAAGAATCAATATTTACCTCTTTTCTTACTGTTTCCTTTCTTTTGACTAAAAGAAACCGTGTTTCTAACTATTAAATCCTCTTCAATAGCCAACATATTGTGCACTAAATGGAGGCAAAGGACCAACACTTGAGCTTCAGATGAGATGAAGAAGGAAAAATATATGCTGATGCAGTTAATTACATCTTCCACTGCAATAAGCATTAAACTACTATCTTCTGTAAAACTCTGCTGCCAATTATTCCAACAATTAATCACCTAAGGGTGTCAGACAGTGTTGGGTAGCTGCATTTTTATTGACACTGGACAGGAAGCAAGTTCCCTGGAGGTTGACCAAAAAGAAATCTGACTCTTAACTTTTAAATTTGATCTACACATGGAGCTAATTCAGAGTGGCCACAATTGTTCCCTTTTTAAATTTCTAATGATAGTAAAATACAGGTATACCAGGTTTGGAGTCTTTAAGTCTCCTGAAAGAAGTAAAGTTAGCCTTTTAGCCCTATAATTTTGAATAATCAAATCACTTCACTTCATGAGGTGCTGAACTTTGACTTCCCAATATCCTAGAAAAGTTGTCTTGCCGAAGGCCTTCTCTGCATCTATTGAGATAATCACTATAATCCTGCACGAGCTGCACATGTACCCCAGAACCTAAAGTACAATTAAAAAAAAAAAGAAAGAAAGGGAGACAGAGACACTTAAAAGAGATGAGATGATTAAACAGACATCTGGAAGAACACTCCAGGCAAATGCAACACCTTGAGCAAGTTGCCTCCACTGGGAATTTGCCTGATGTGTTCAAGGGAAGCCAGTGTGGTTAGTGTAGACTGAACTATGGTGAAAATAGATAAGGAGACAGGAGAAGAGAGGTGGGGAGCAAAGTAGGTAAGACTGTGTTGGCAACTGCATGACTCTTTTTAGGACACTTATTCTTTCTTTTTTCTTTTCATTTACTATATGGTCCTCTTGCAACTAATTCTGTTGTAAATTAGAAGACATTTATCCAATTTTATTCTGCCTGGATGGCTACACATATATCCCAACACCAGTTAATGAATCGTCCATGTTTCCCCACTGATTTGAGGTCTAACTTTGTGATGTATTAAATGTGCATAATTGACCAGACACAGTGGCTGATGCCTGTATCCCAGAACTTTGGGAGGCCAAGAAAGGCCGATCACAAGGTCAGGAGATTGAGACCATCCTGGCCAACATGGTGAAACCCTGTCTCTACTAAAAATACAAATATTAGCTGGGTGTGGTGGCACACACCTTTAGTCCCAGCTACTCGAGAGGCTGAGGCAGGAGAATGGCTTGAACCTGGGAGGCGGAGGTTGCAGTGAGCCGAGATCATGCCACTGCACTCCAGCCTGGCAACAGGGCGAGATTCCATCCCAAAATAAAATCAAAATAAATAAATGTGCATCATTATTTGAGCTATAACTAGATCCCTGCTCCAATGACCTTCTATTCTACCTGTACACACTAATTTCTTTTTGAAGATTTCCTAATTTTTTTAATAATTCAATGTGAACTACAGAATCATCTTCTCTATTTTAAAAAGAAAAGCCAAGTTGTATTTCTATTGCAATACTATTAAATTTATAAATTAACTTTGTAAAATTAATCATTTCGTGATGTGTAATGATGTGCAGTCTTTCTATCACAAAATAGTGTGTTTTCTAATTTTAAGTATTGTTTGTACTTTAAATCATTATTTGTTTTAAAATTCCTTGAAATTGATCTTGTGTATTTATTAAATTTTTTCTATGTACTTTAAAAAAAAAAAAAAAGAAGAAAAGCTAACTTGCTTTTGCTCCCTTCTGAAGACAGTCCAGAACTCAGGAAGATAAGGTCTTGAATGCAGAGTATACTAAAATAGTTTTTGCTTTGCTCCATGAGTGCAGGCCAGGTCAGAGTGCTTCTCATCTCCAGAGCATTTCCTTGTTCGACTCTAGTCAAAGCTAATGAAAGTTGATACAATAGTTTTCAGACGAAGATGAAATCTATTGTGTTCTTGCCTATCGATACTTAGCAGTGAAATAGATTTAAAAATACACAAATGTTGTGAAAAATACAGCTCAAAACAATCCTGCTGGAGCAATAGGGAATACATTCAGACTGTTGCTTCTCAAATTAGTGATTTCTAACAGATAAGACTTCTTAAGGAAATTTTTTAGGTCAGGTCACAGACACAAGTCATAATCATACAGGTTTTATATCAATATTCATATGCATTGGTTGATGCTTCATAATAGTTTTCAAAACAAAACCTAACTTTACGGCATTCCATATGGAGGAAACTGTAGATAAATGTTTCACTCAAGAATGGAGCTAGGAAATTGATCTACATCAATCTCTTTTATTTTTGATACAAGAAACATTCTTTTAAAAGTGGCATATCTATATCTAATCTAGTTTTCACTAAGATTATTAAGGCTGCTTTGTCCCTCCATTTTATTTGAGGACATGGGCCTCAATTTGATAAGATCCTATTCTCAGTGATTAACTTGATATTTTTTTTTTCCTTTCACCAAAAAAGAAAAAAAAAATACTTCAGTCTCTCATTAACACTTCACTTGAAAACGCAGTCCAATCTTTTGGGAGTAATGTGGTCTGGTGCTCAACACGATGGGGCCAAAGATTGCATCAGCCCCACTAATGTGAAATTTTCCCTAGTACTTAGTTACAGAGTAAGACAACTGCAGATAAATTGCTCAACCTAATATTATGAAATTGTCTTGAGTCTTGAGACTCAATATCTCATCTCAGCAGAAGCCACAGATCTTTTGGGACAATATTTGGGTGTTCCCAAAAGAACTCATTTCCAATTTCTGTAAGGGTCATATATGCCAGCCAGGATTTTAGCATTATTCCTTATATTTGAGCAGCCAAATCAGTTGTCAATTTGGACACGAATTCATGTGATATATGCCAACACTGAACCTGATAACAGCAATAAAAAAGTCTCCCATTATCTAAAGGTAAATCCCAATGGCAGAGAGGGGTTGAGCTAAAGAATCAACATTCATCTACATCAAAATTGCCTGAATTACAACAAATTACAGTCCCTCCATTCTTTCTGGGTCTTCAAATCATTTACTCTTTAATAAGTTAGAGCTATTTTTACAACAAAAGTTGGACAATTAAATTAGGAATTTGTAGAGAAAGTTATTATCAGGAGGGTAGGACTCACCACATTAGTTCGAACCAAATGTTGGCACCAATTTTATCTAAGACTGCAATAAACAATTAGCTTCCTGGAGGCACTGTAGTTATAGATTTCCCCCAACGGGTGCTGTGAAATAGAAATAGTCATAATAGTGTGCCATAAAGAGAGCTGATAGATTTTCAACAAAAGGTATACTTTCAATAAAATGATCTTATAAAAGATCATACAATAGAAAAAAGTATTATATGATATAAAGCAGAGTAAATGAGAACCAATAAATTTTAAAATGGTATTTACATGCAGTGGATTTCATTATTACACAATTGCAGGCAACAATGTATTTTCCAACCTGTCACTACTGTGCTATATTTTATTGGTACTACTGGCTAAACACTAAAGTATAATATCCATATGTGATAACCTATAATCATTTAACGATAATAAGTGACAAAAGGCATAAAAATATTTCCCCCACTTCCATAAGGTAATGCATTACATTAAAAATAAGAAAATAAAGGAGAATTTTGTTTTGGCCCGGATTTACGTTGAGTCTTTTTTTTTTTTTTCTTGACCATAGCTGTTACTATTGGGCACGATCCTTAATAAGGGAAGAGGAAAGACAACTGGAATAACAGGTGGAGACGCCACTGTCTTGTCTCTTACCTGCAGCCCACACAATTTCTCTCTCCCCTGAACTACAGTGATATAATCAAGGCTTCAATTACTGGATATTAGCACACTGACTGACAATCACTGCACCTTTACCAGGATGTCCCAGACCTACCCAACATAGCATGTCTGTAACATCTCTAATTCAAACTCTGCTCAAAATATTTGAGTAGAACCAGAATTACTCTGCAATGGAATTCTTACAAATAGCAACTGCGTTTAGACTTTACCCATTACAGTGCCTCTACCCGTAAAGTAGAATTATTTGTTAGCTCCAAACTTACACTATTGTTACATCTCATCCTTTTCTAAACAGAGGTACCTTAAAATAAAGCAAACTGCTAAATAGTATTACAACTCTCCCAAAATGATTTTTCTATAAACTAAAAAACCAAAATAAACAAATAAAATGATTAGATAATTTAAGATATATTGAGATCACCTTAATATTAAGGAGAGTTGATTTTCACACTCCTCCAGGGATCTGTATTCCTGGAATGAAATGAATATTATTTTATTGTTTATCTTAAAGGAAGATAGAAGCATTAACATTTCTCCATTTTATGCCTTTCACAGTTGATAAATATTATATAGAAAACCTTTTATTCAAACTTCAAGCAAACTGGGAAGTTCAAATACCCAGAATTTTTTATAGTTGATATTAATTAAGTGTAAACACACCCAGCCCCATCACGAGCTCTGTGAGAGTAAGTCACAGTCCATTTCTGAGTCTCAGTTTCTCTTCTCCTTTAATCTTTAGTCTTGACTGACAGAAAAGCAACCTTCAAAGAGTGTCATGCTGGTGGCCTTACTAGCTGTTCTTTTCCACCATTTATTTTCACCTGCTTACATTCACCACTGTAAAACATTTTTTATTTCCTCAATGTCTGTAAGGATAGCCTTTCATTTTTATTAGACTTAATTAAATGATTTCTAAATTTATTTAAAAATTAGAAATAAATAGTATTAACACCAGAAGCTACGAATCACAGAGAAAGATGCCACTAATATCCTAAAGTCTTCCAAATTCCCATACTTTCCTCATCCTCTGTCCTGCTCTCTTCAGCCGGCATATCAACTCTAATTGTTTAGTCTCAGTCTTCAACCCTTCCCACCTGTTTACTGGTCACTTCAGCCTTCAGAATATGAGGTTAGCAGCATACTTCAGGACTTAGCCATGTAGATTCATTAGATCATTTACCCTTTGCATTTTTCTGATAACTGATTATTTATCCACTTAAAGTAAGGCTGGATTCCCAGTGGTAGGTAACCTTTCATCAGGCTCCCAATCTCCAATATTCACAAACAAATTACAGGTTTTTTTCTTCCCCCATCAAGAAGGCCAAGGGCAGACTATATATGATGGCCATATACACAGACAAAAGACAAGTGCACAATTAGGCGCTGACCAAACCACAGCAAGGGCAACAATTCTCACTGCATTTTCTCACAAAGGCAATTGAATAGATCAAGCTTTAGCTAAGCTTGGCCTGAGTGTTGCTGTGAGGCATCTTCTAGGTTCTCCCTTTAACTTTCAGGGAGCACACATTCTGAAAGACCGGCCTGATTGTTCCAATAAGGCTTCATTCCCATCTCTAATTGGCAGGAGATGCTTCAGAATGTAGATGCCATCAAGTTTATCAGGTGAACTCATCCTTCTTGGCAAAAGTGTAACTTTTCATCTGTGACAAGGCAAAAGATTTTATAATCTATGTTGATGAGTTATGATGTTTGGAATTTTGTTCTGAAAAATAAACGTGTTGTAAAGCCATTGGATAATTTGAATCTCAGGTTATTATTATTGTCTTCATGTTAGTCAAGAAAAAGAAAGATGCTATAATTTGGTAAGTTAGCAAAGTGAATAACCTCACCAAGCTCTGAAATGCACTATTTAATTTGTCTGGTCTTTTCCACGCTGAAATAATGATAAATTACATTGCTGAATTTCCTTTTAAAAAGTAACTGAAATACAGTATTTATAACTCAGCAAGATCTTTTTTACTGAAAATACTTAAAATATACAACAAGAGAATTTAAAGATGTCACACTGATGCATTCGTATGGCAAACAGCAATTAATTTTACATGTAATAGCAAATTCGGTTTATGACAGAATTAGTTTTTCATTCAAACATGATTCTTCCTTTATGGGCAAGTTCATGAATTATTCAATATAGCAAATGTCACATTCTCCATAAATCATTTAAGCATCAAAGACATGACATGTAAAGTTTTACTAGAAGAAACCTCATCATAATACAAGCCACGTTAGCTCACAATAAATTGTAAACCAAAGAAATACAAAGCAAGCCAACATACTTTCTAAATTGTTCCACACTGTGATTTTAAATTAGCTCTTTAGAACAACTGCGTTTACGTGAAACAGCAGCCTGAAAATCCTGTATCTCTTTCACAGAAACAATATTATTGCCAAAACAATGGAAATTCTCGTTTTTTACCATTCAACACGAAGATCCTTGTTCAGTACTTCAGAGTTGAAGTCTCACTTCTTTCCTTAAACTCTCAAAGCATCAGTGTTTCCACTGTAGTTATGCTATTCCCCCACCCCCAAACGCCAAAATCAAATCTTTCTCAAAGAGAAACTTACCCCAAGAAAGAGTGTGCTAGATGAGAGAATGTGCTGATGCCTGTAGATAAGTAGCTAATAAACATGTAAATGGGCAACTCGCCCTTTGGAAATGCATATTTTTATCCATTTTTTTTTTCTCAGGGAAAGGTTAGCCCAGTCTAAAGTAGCAGACTCTGGGCTGCCGCAGCTTCTTACTGCAAACCGCTCATTCTGAAAATGTGAGCTTATTTACATTTATCTCTTTCCCTTTGTTATCGACCGGCTCTCTCGAATGCTGTAGCCCGCATGCCTTTAGCAAACAGGACACAAAAAGGCCTGAAGTCCGAGCTGGAGCTGGAGCTGGAGCTGGAGCCGAGGCCCAGGGGAACTCTTGGGGGTCTCAATAGGAAATGCTTTTCATTGGATAAGGAGGCATTATTAGGAGTCTAGATCCCGCCCAATCCCCTGTGCTCCATCGTTCCCTTAGTCACCAGTCACTGGACTGAAAAAGTTTTTCCTTAAAGAGCATTGCCCAGGAAAAGCAGTTTCACAGTCAAGAATTAATAGCTTAAGTGCCACTTGACAATATAAAAAGTGTCTTTCCTGACCAATTATTCCACAGAGAAAGCCTGTGTGCCGTCTTTGCTGCAAGACTGCAGAGGAGGAGACAAACCTTCAAACTAGGAGGAGTGTTTCAATTATGCATAACATGTTCGCTCCTACTTGTTTAAAATAATTACACCAATAATATTGAAAATAATAAGTAGGGGGCAAGGAAAAGGCAAAAATGAAAGGTACCATAAATATATTCCTATCACACTGCAAAATTCAAACTCCCACCATAACAAAAATATAAAGTAAAATTCAATACTATGCTCACTTAAGCCAGATACGTGCTCTCAGATAGAGATGTACTAGGGTCCCAGAGCTCCTGACACTCACCTTCCAAGGACTAGGGAGTGTTTTGTAGCAAAAGGAGGGTCTGCACTTCTTAAATAACTCTTAAATAACTGCCTCACAGTAAATCTAATTACCATGAAAATTTCAGAGTTCTGCTAAAAAAAAACAAAATAAGTAGTACAGATGCAATCTGTTTATAATAGAGAGTTATCTGCAATTGTTTACCTCCTCCTACTTCCCTCATGGCAAGTTTTTCTTTTCTAATTTTCTACAGGTTTACTGCCTTGGTCACTCACACTTTTTTTTTCCTCCCTATATTTTCCTCTTCCCCTCCCTCTTCTTGATCTGATTTTGTGGCAGAAACCCACTCATCCATCTGTAACTTCATTGTTGGCCCTTCCCCTCTGCCAGCCCGCCCCTGCAAGCCTTCACTACTCTATCTCCACCCACTGCCAACACCAACAACAACAGCAGCCCCTCCCCCCTCTCTGGAATGAAATTCTCTGACCAGGGATAAGGTGCTTTCTTTCTCTTGTCAGAGCAGAGCCCCTGGAGTCTTGGGGGATCCTCTATCTGCTTCAGAACTTCAGTTTGAGTAATTAAGCTGCCTCCCAAGTAGGACATGTTTTAAGCTTGTTTATTTCCCTATTTCTTCAGTTCTATTGTGGTTGCTCTCACTAACAGTGAAGGCCAGTAAACAAGTTAATGTGAAGCTGACACTAGCCCTCTTATTTCTGACTGTCTCTAAAATAAAACCACTTTCTCTGTTGCTTCCTCTTCTCCATTCCACCCCCAACCTCCGTTCTTTTTATTCCTCTCTCTGTTTATCTCAAATATGTCTATTTCTGTCAGTTGCTGACATTGTCTGTGTCTTTATAAATGGTCTTTTATCAACTCTCATCCTACACCAGCACTTGGTGCATTTGTCAGTCCACAGGAGAAAGATACAATCTCTGACCTGTAGTATGCCACAGTCTAGGTAGGGACACAAGGACATATGAAAAAAAGTGGGATACCAAAGGAAAATTTTGAAAAAAAAGGCAGTTATTTGGAGATTGAGTTCTGTAATAGATCAGTGGATGGAGATGAAGTCCCACAGATAGGGCCAGGAGGGTTTCCTAGAAAAAGTAGCATTTGTGCTACATCGGGATGGATGATTCAGTATTAAATAAACCAGGAATGGAAGAGGATATTTTTCTAGATGACCAGAACCAAGTGATCAAATGCAGAAGATGTGAAGTGAGAGTAGCTGAGAAAAAGACCAGTTTGTAAAGGGAAAATAAGGGTAAGGAGAAAAGCCTTTGGGAGCAGTACTTTATTGTAGCAACTGAATGTACTGTAGTGATAGAAGGGTTAACTTATAGTCATGATCACTGCCTGTCTATATGATCAGCTCACTACCTTTCTCCTCTTAGAGTTAATACCCATCAGTCTTCCAATTCTTCTGTCTTCATTTCTCCCTCAAAGACACAAGTACTTTTCTGATTAATCTTAACAATGTAGCAGATCTTTTGCAATGCCACTGGGTCACATGCTCTTTTAGCATCAGTCTTCCTCCCTTCCCCTGAGTTTTAGCCTCATTGATCCTCTGCAGCCCCTAGAATGAGAGAGGATTTCTCATACCACAGATATTTCTAAGTGCTATTTCCTCTGCCTGGAACACTCTCCTCCCTCCCTAATCTTCCTTTCACCAATTTAATTCTTATTCCTCCTTCAAATCCTATCCCAATAATCATGACTTCAGGGAATCCTTCCTTAACCCCTAGTTTAGGTCATATACACACACTGTATGTCCTACAGCATCATGGACCTTTCATGTATTACATTTTTTACTGGTATATTTTACATACTGTTGTGTAATTTGTTTGTGTGACAATTTTATTAACATTGAGCTCTCCCAACTGTAAACTCCAAGAGGATAGGATTCATATCTGCTTAATCCAAAATTGATAGTGGTGTGGGCAAAAATTATTCTCCCTGACCTTCTGTTTTATGAACCAAAGCAACAACTAGACTGTTTTTACTTACCAGCTGAAAATACGTATCATTTTGCCAATTTTTAAACAAATTTACATCAAGATGTTATTTTAGGCCAAAGAATACACACAGATAAAGAAAAAAAATCCCATTAACAACAAAGTACTAAGGTTTATCCACTACAATATCCTTTTCCTTTACCTCACTTATTGCTGCAAACCTTAGAGTTTTGCTTGCTCCAAAATTTGTAAGGTGGAAGGGGGAAAACAAAGTTTTCCCAGGGCTCTTTTCAATCAGCCAATTTATATATGTAAAACGTAAATCAAAATGTCCTTTTTTAAAAAAAGACATTCATTGAGTTGTTGATGTCCATGCTACTGGGGGAGGAAATGAATATGCAGCTTAAAAAGTACATTCAGAACTCTCTGGGGGAATATGCACTTCATTTTTTATCTGTTTGAAAAGAAAGTAACTGAAATATAACTAACTTTCAACTGGAAATATAAACATTTGATTAAGAACAGCCGGTTGGGAGCTTCACACTTCAAACCCAAATCAATTTTTTTTTCTGCCAACAATATCAAAGGACTGGGTGAAATCACCCATAGTGCAAGTGATTCAGCACTATGCTAGGTTCCCTAGAAACAGTATAAATGTAACCAAAGGATTTTAACCATGCCTATATGGGTCCAGCTAACAGTTTTGGTAATTTTGACCGTCTTTAAATGAACACAGTACCTGGACCTTGTTCTAGGAAAAGGGAGCCAGTTAATTACTGACTTTGTATTAATTAGTGGATGTCTTTTTTTCATCTGAGACAGGGTCTCATTCTGTTGCCCAGGCTGGAGTGCAGTGGTGCGATACCTGCTCACTGCAACCCCTAATTAGCAGATGTATTGAAGTCTTTCAGGAAACAAAGAAAGGCAAAATCCTGGATCCTGCATTCATTTCTTTTTTTATACAATCTTCTTTCGCTTCAATGGAAAAAAAAAAAAAAAAAGGATCACATGGCCAGGTACCCAATCAGCTAATTTAGGACACTAGATCTCTGAAAGGGCATAACATTTATTTTCAAGCAAATTCCCTAGAAAATTTTTAGTGCATCCTTCACACTGGATTACATTTACTTCCTAGTGTTTTATCAAACAAATGAGCTTTCCTTCTCACTAACTGAATCAGCTTAGAAAACAAGTTTTCATTGCTAGAAGTGGAGCTGGTATTAACAGAAAAATAAGCTTTTTTTTGTTATTGTACTTTAGATTCTGGGGTACATGTGCAGATCATGCAGGATTGTTGCATAGACACATTCATGGCAAGGTGGTTTGCTGCCTCCATCCCCCCATAACCTATACTTGGCATTTCTCCCCATGTTATCCCTCCCCACCCTCCCCCAAATTGTCACTCCCCTAGCCCCCCGAACAGACCCCAGGGTATGATGCTTCCCTCTCTGTGTCCATGTGTTCTCATTGTTCAACACCCACCTATGAGTGAGAACATGCAGTGTTTGAGTTTCTGTTCTTGTGTCATGAGAATGATGGTTTCCAGGTTCATCCATGTGCCTACAAAGAACACTAACTCATCACTTTTTATGGCTGCATAGTATTCCATGGTGTATATGTGCCACATTTTCTTTGTCCAGTCTATCATTGATGGGCATTTGGGTTGGTTCCAGGTCTTTGCTATTGTAAACAGTGGCATGATGAACATACATGTGCATGTGTCTTTATAATAGTATGCTTTATAGTCCTACCCAGTAATGGGATTGCTGGGTCAAATGGAATTTCTATTTCTAGGTCCTTGAGGAATTGCCACACTGCCTTCCACAATGGTTAAACTAATTTACACTCCCACCAACAGTGTAAAATTGTTTCTATTTCTCCACATCCTCTACAGCATCTGTTGTCTCCAGATTTTTTAATGATCGCCATTCTAGCTGGCATGAGGTGGTATCTCAATGTGGTTTTGATTTGCATTTCTCTAATGACCAGTGATGATGAGCATTTTTTCATATCTTTGTTGCCTTCATATATGTCTTCTTTTGAAAAGTGTCTGTTCATATCCTTTGCCCACTTTTTGATGTGTTTGTTTGTTTGTTTGTTTTCTTGTAAATCTGTGTTAGTTCTGTGACGATATTGGACATAAGACTTTTGTCAGAGGGGTAGATTGCAAAATTTTTTTTTCCCAATCTGCTGATTGCCAGTTTGCTTTAATGATTGTTTCTTTTGCTGTACAGAAGCTCTGAAGTTTAATTAGACCCCATTTGTTTTGTTGCCATTGCTATTTATGTTTTAGTCATGAAGTCCTTACCTATGCCTGTCCTGAATGGTTTTGCCTAGGTGTTCTTCTAGGGTTTTTATGGTTTAAGTCTTATGTTTAAGTCCTTAATCCATCTGGAGTTAATTTTAGTGTAAGGTGTCCAGTTTCTGCTTTCTGCATATGGCTAGCCAGTTATCCCAACACCATTTATTAAACAGGGGATCCTTTCCCCATTGCTTTTTTTTTGTCAGGTTTGTCAAAGATCAGATGGTTGTAGATGTGTGGTGTTGCTCAGACGACATGATTGTATATTTAGAAGACCCCATCTTCTCAGCCCAAAATCTCCTTAAGCTGATAAGCAACTTCAGCAAAGTCTCAGGATACAAAATCAATGTGCAGAAATCACAAGCTTTCCTATACACCAATAACAGACAAACAGAGAGCCAAATGAAGAGCAAACTCCCATTCACAATTGCTACAAGGAGAATAAAATACCTAGGAATACAACTATCAAAGGAGGCAAAGGACCTACTCAAGAGAACTACAAACCACTGCTCAAGGAAATAAGAGAAGACACAAATAGATGGAAAAACATTCCATGCTCATGGTTAGGAAGAATCAATGTCATGAAAATGGTCATACTGCCCAAAGTAATTTACAGATTCAATGCTATCCCCATCAAACTAATAATGACCTTCTTCACAGAACTGGAAAAAACACTTTAAACTTCCTATGGAACCAAAAGAGAGCCCGGACAGCCAAGACAATCCTAATCAAAAAGAACAAAGCTGGAGGCATTACATTGCTAGACTTCAAACTATACAACAAGGCAACCATAATCAAAACAGCATGGTACTGGTACCAAACAGAGACATAGATCAATAGAAATAAACATTTTTACCAAAGAACTTTGGAAAAAGCCCAGGAACTTTGCATATTTGGCATATATTAGAAAAACTTCAAGGTAACAATAAAAATAATAACAGTAGAGGCCGGGCACAGTGGCTTACGCCTGTAATCCCAGCACTTTGGGAGGCCAAGGTGGGTGGATCACGAGGCCAAGAGATCAAGAGCATCCTGGCCAACATGGTGAAACCCCGTCTCTACCAAAAATACAAAAATTATCCAGGTGTTTGGCATGCACGTGTAGTCCCAGCTACTCGGGAGGCTGAGGCGGAAGAATCACTTGAACCTGGTAAGTGGATGTTGCAGTGAGCCGAGACGGTGTCACTGCGCTCCAACCTGGTGACAGAGCAAGACACCATGTCAAAAAATAATAATAACAGTAGAAAACATTTAATCGGCATTATTATATGTCAAGCAATATTGTAAGTGCTTTACATATATTTATTTACCAAATTTCACAACTCCATGATTTAGTTACCATTATTCCTATTTTATACTTGAGAAAAATAAGGCATGGAGAAGTTAAGTAAATTGCTGAAGCTCACACAGCTAATAATTCTTCCATTAATTTTGATAATTTCTGGGCTAATAGTCATAACCATATCTTCATTTGGTTGTGAACTCAGAACTCTGTCCAAATCGTCTTGTTCATGAGCAAATATAAGGATTCTATCTTTTGTGATACAAACTTCTCACTACAATTCGACCAGCGTTGCTAACAAAATGTGTGGCTTTTGAACTGTTCTAAGGTTTGAAAATCTGTTAATATGAGATCTAAAATACAGTCTGTCTCTCAAATGAATGGGAGAAAAGTGACTTACCTAAGACAACAAAGCTAATAAATACTACAATCAAATCAAAATGTAAGTGTTTTGGAATTATGTTAATGTAAATATGAAGTCAATTTTGATAAGTAAAGCTATATATGCAAAACCCAAAAGCAATCACTAAAAAACTTCAAAAATATAGTTTAAAATTATTAAAGTAATGAAAAAGTTGCACAGAAAATAACCACTCAAGACAATAAGAAGAATGCAGGACAAAAGGCGTCATGACACATATAGAAACAAAAAAGCAAACTTGCATGAAAACATAAAGCATGTCAATAACATTAAATATTATTGATTAAATAATTCAATCAAAAGTCACAGATTATAAGACTGAATTATAAACAAAGTTAAAATATATGCTGTTTATAAGACAAATTTAGATTCAAAGACACAAATACCTTGAAAGTAAAAGGATGGAAATATTCCTTAAAACAATAGCCAAAAATAAGGAGATGGAGTGGCTATGTTAACATTGACAAAAATGGATTTTAAAATAAATAAGCACCTATTACTGAGATTTTAAAATAATCACATATTACTGTGGTATATTTTATAATGATAAAATGATTGATCCATCAGTAAGATTTTATGATTATAAATATATACACGCCCATACACAGAGGCACTAAATACATTAAACAATAACTTACATAATGGAAGAAAGAGACAATCTAACAATAATAGTTTGAGACTGCAATATCTCACTTTCAGCAATGGAAAGATCAAATATGCAGAAGATCAAGAAGAATACAGAATAATTGAACAGCACTATACCTCAACTAGACCTGAGAGGGCTTTATAGAACATTCCACTGAACAACAACAAAATATATTGTACATTCTTTTCCAGTGCCAATATTGTACATTCTTTTCCATTGCCAGTGGAATATATGGCAAGTAGACCATATAGCAGGCCATAAAGAAGCTTCAATACATTTAATAAGATTAAAAATATTATAAAGTATGTTGATGATTCACAGTGATTTTAAATTATAAATCATCAACAGAAAGAAATTTGGGATTTTTTTCATGTGGAAATTAAGCAATACACTCTTAATTATAAGATGAACAAAGATGAAAACACAACTTATCAAGACTTACGAAGTTCAGGAAACTTGAAGTAAACTTATGGTTGAAGGAAATTCATGGTGGAAGACTACTACATTAAAAATGAACACAAACATTGATTCTTTGACTAAATCAACAAAATTGACAAATCTTTGGCTACACTGATCGAGAATATAGAAAATTTATGTTACTAAAACCAGGAATGAAAGAGTAGATATTAATACTGACCTTAAAGAAATAAGAAATTATCATAAGGAAGCATTATGAACAGTTGTATTCCAACATATTAGACCACATAGACTAAATGGACAAATTTCTAGAAATGCACAAATTGCTTAAACTGACTTGAGATAAATGGAAATATGAATGGACATATAATAAGTAAAGAGACTAAGTTAGGATTTTAAAAAACATGGAAAGAAAATTTCAGGAGCAATTGGCTTCACTGGTGGATGTTCCAATTCATTACAAACAAAACTTTTTCACAAACATTTTTTTTTTGTTTTTTAATTGTACTTTAGATTCTGGGGTACATGTGCAGATCATGCAGGATTGTTGCATAGGTACATACGTGGCAATGTGGTTTGCTACCTCCATCCCCCCGTCACCTAGATCTAGCATTTCTCCCCATGTTATCCCTCCCCGACCTCCCCACCCCACCCCACTGTCACTCCCTTGCTCCCCCAACAGACCCCAGGGTGTCCATGTGTTCTCATTGTTCAACACCCACCTATGAGTGAGAACATGTGGTGTTTCATTTTCTGTTCTTGGGTCAGTTTGCTGAAAATGACACTTTCCAGATTCATCCATGTCCCTACAAAGGACACAAACTCATCGGTTTTAATGGCTGCATAGTATTGTGTAGTGTATATGTGTCACATTTTCCTTGTCCAGTCTATCATCAATGGGCATTTTGGTTGGTTCCAGATTTTTGCTATTGTAAACGGTGCTGCTACAAACATATGTGTGCATGTGTCTTTATAATAGAATGATCTATAATCCTTTAGGTATATACCCAGTAATGAGATTGCTGGGTCAAATGGAATTTCTATTTCTAGGTCCTTGAGGAAGTGCCACACTGTCTTCCACAGTGGTTGAACTAATTTACACTCCCACCAACACTGTAAAAGTGTTCCTATTTCTCCACATCCTCTCCAGCATCCGTTCTCACCAGATTTTTTAATGATCACCATTCTAACTGGCATGAGGTGGTATCTCAATGTTTTGATTTGCATTTCTCTAATAATCAGTAATGATTAGCATTTTTTCATGTGTTTGTTGACCTTATATATGACTTCTTTTGAAGTATCTGTTCATTTCCTTTGCCCACTTTTGGATGTGTTTGTTTGTTTGTTTTCTTATAAATCTGTTTTAGTTCTTTGTAGATTCTGGTTATTAGCCCTTTGTCAGATGGGTAGATTGCAAAATTTTTTTCCATTCTGTTTGTTGCTGGTTCACTCTATTGATTGCTTCTTTTGCTGTACAGAAGCTCTGGAGCCTAATTAGGTCCCATTTGTCTATTTTGGCTTATGTTGCCAATGCTTTTGGTGTTTCAGTCATGAAGTCCTTGCCTATGCCTATGTCCTGAATGGTTTTGCCTAGGTTTTCTCCTAGCATTTTTATGGTGTTAGGTCTTATGTTCAAGTCTTTAATCCATCGGTAGTTAATTTTAGTGTAAGTTGTCAGGAAGGGGTCCAGTTTCTGCTTTCTGCACACTGCTAGCTAGTTTTCCAAACACCATTTGTTAAACAGGGAATCCTTTTCCCATTGCTTGATTTTGTCAGGTTTGTCAAAGGTCAGGTGGTTGTAGATGTGTGGTGTTGCCTCCAAGGACTCTGTTCTGTTCCATTGGTCTATACCTCTGTTTTGGTACCAGTACCATGCTGTTTTGATTACTGTAGCTTTGTAGTATAGTTTGATATCAGGTAGCGTGATGCCTACAGCTTTGTTCTTTTTGCTTAGGATTATCTTGGCTATGCAGGCTCTCTTTTGTTTCCATATGAAATTTAAGGTGCTTTTTCTAGTTCTGTGAAGAAAGTCATTGTTAGCTTGATGGGGATAGTGTTGAATCTATAAATTACTTTAGGCAGTATAACCATTTTTATTATATTGATTCTTCCTAACCATGAACATGGAATGTTTCTTCATTTGTTTGTGTCCTCTCTTACTTCCTTGAGCAGTGATTTGTAGTTCTCCATGAAGAGGTCTTTTAAATCCTTTGTTAATTGTATTCCTAGGTATTTTATTCTCTTTGGAGCAATTGCGAATGGGAGTTTGCTCATGATTTGGCTCTTTGTTAGTCTGTTATTGGTGTATAGAAATGCTTGTGATTTCTGCACATTGATTTTGTATCCTGAGACGTTGCCGATGTTGCTTATCCGTTTAAGGACATTTTGGGCTGAGATGATAGGATCTTCTAAATATACAATCATGTGATCTACAAATATAGACAATTTGACTTCTTCTTTTCCTAATTGAATACACTTTTTCTTTCTTTTCTTGCCTAATTGCTCTGGATACAACTTAAAATACTTTATTGAATAGGAGTCATGACAGAGGGCATCCTTCTCTAGTGTTGGATTTCATAGGGAATGCTTCCAGTTTTTGCCCATTCAGTATGATATTGACTGTAGGTTTGTCGTAAATAGCTTTTATTATTTTGAGATATGTTCCTCCAATACCTAGTTTATTGAGAGTTTTTAGCATAAAGGACTGTTGAATTTTGTCAAAGGCCTTGCCTGCATCTATTGAGATGATCATGTGGTTTTTGTCTTTGGTTCTGTTTATGTGGTGGATTGCCTTTATAGACTTGCATATGTTGAACCAGACTTGCATCCCTGGAATGAAGCCTGCTTGATCATGGTGGATAAGCTTTTTGATGTGCGGTTGCAATCAGATTGCCAGTATTTTATAGAAGATTTTTGCATCTATGTTCATCATGGATATTGGCCTGAAGTTTTCTATTTTTGTTGAGTCTCTGCCAGATTTTGGTATCAGGATGATGTTGGTCTCATAAAATGATTTGGGAAGGATTCCCACTTTTTGTCTTGCTTGGAGTAGTTTCAGAATGAATGGTACCAGCTCCTCTTTGTTCATCTGGAAGAATTCAGCTGTGAACCTGTCTGGACCTGGACTTTTTTTGTTGGTAAGCTATTAATTGCTGCCTCAACTTCAGCGCTTGTTATTGACCTGTTCAAGGTTTCAACTTATTCCTGGTTTAGGCTTGGGAGGGTGCAAGTGTCCAGGAATTCATCCATTCTTCCAGGTTTACTGGTTTGTGTGAATAGAGTTATTAGTACTAATCTCTTATTGTAATTTATATTTCTGTGGAGTCAGTGGTGATATCCCCTATACTGCTTTTTATTGAATCTATGTCATTCTTCTCCCTTTTATTTTTTATCGATCTGCCTAGCAGTCTGTCTATTTTGTTGATCTTTTCAAAAAACCAGCTCCTGGATTTATTGATTTTTTTGAAGGAATTTTTGTGTCTCTATCTCCTTCAGTTCTGCTCTGATATTAGTTATTTCTTGTATTCTGTTAGCTTTTGAGTATTTTTGATCTTGCTCCTCTAGCTCTTTCAATTTTGAGGGTAAGGTGTTGATTTTAGACCTTTCCTTGCTTCTCTGGTGGGCATTTATTTCTAAAATTTCACACTAGACACTGCTTTAAATGTGTTCCAGAGATTCTATAAGTTGGGTCTTCATTCTCTCATTGGTTTCAAAGAGCATCTTTATTTCTGCCTACATTTCATTGTTTAGCCAGTCGACATTTAGGAGCCAGTTGTTCAGTGTCCATGAAGTTGTATGGTTCTGATTTAGTTTCTTAATTCTGAGTTCTAATTTGATTGCACTGTGGTCTGAGAGACTTTTTATAATTTCCATTCTTTTGCATTTGCTGAGGAGTGATTTACTTCCAATTATGAGGTCAGTTTCAGAGTAGGTGCCGTGCGGTGCTGAGAAGAATGTATATTCTGTGGATTTGGTGTGGAGATTTCTGTAGATGTCTATTAAGTCCGTTTGGTCCAGATCTGAGTTTAAGTCCTGCATATCCTTGTTAATTTTCTGTCTCATTGATCTGTCTAATATTGACAGTGGAGTGTTAAAGTTTCCCACTACTATTGGGTGGGAGTCTAAGTCTCTTTGTAGGTCGTTAAGAACTTGTTTCACGTACCTGGGTGCTCCTGTATTGGGTGTGTATATATTTAGGATCATTAGTTATTCTTGGTGCATTGATCTTTTTACCATTATGTAATGCCCTTCTTTGTCTCTTTTGATCTTTGTTGGTTTAAAATTCATTTCATCAAAGACTAGGATTGCATCTCCTGCTTTTTTTTTCTCTCCATTTGCTTTATAAATCTTCCTCCATCCCTTTATTTTTAGGCTATGTGTGTCCTTGCACGTGAGATGGGTTTCCTGAATACAGCACGCCAACGGGTTTTGACTTTTTATCCAATTTGCCAGTCTGTGTCTTTTGATTGGAGCATTTAGTCCATTTACATTTAAGGTTAATATTCTTATGTGTGAATTTGATCCTGCCATTTTAATGCTAGCTGGATGTTTTGCCTGTAGGTTGACACATTTTCTTCATTGTGTTGATGCTCTTTACCATTTGGTATGATTTTGGAGTGGCTGGTACTGGTTGTTCCTTTCCTTGTTTAGTGCTTCTTTGAGGACCTTTTTTAAGGCAGGCCTGGTGGTAACGAAATCTCTCAGCAATTGCTTGTCCATAAAGGATTTTCTTTCTCCTTCACTTATGAAGCTTAGTTTGGCTAGATATGAAACTCTAAGTTGAAAGTTCTTTTCTTTAAGGATGTTGAATATTGGCCCCCATGCTCTTCTGGTTTGTAGCGTTTCTGCTGAGAGATCCGCTGTGAGTCTGATGGGCTTCCCTTTGTGGGTAACCCGACCTTTCTCTCTGGCTGCCCTTAGCATTTTTTCCTTTATTTCAACGCTGGTGAATCTGGCAATTGTGTGGCTTGGGGTTGCTCTTCTTGAGGAATATCTTTGTGGTGTTCTCTGTATTTCCTGGACTTGAATGTTGCCCTGCCTTGCTAGGTTGGGGATGTTCTCCTGGGTAATATCCTAAAGAGTGTTTTACAGCTTGGTTTCATTCTCTCCATCACATTCAGGTACACCTATCAAACGTAGATTATGTCTTTTCACATAATCCCATATTTTTTGGTGGCTTTGTTCATTTCTTTTCACTCTTTTTTCTCTATTCTTG